>NC_053026.1:62906700-63090944 GCF_003073215.2 Triticum urartu
GCAATGTTGTTAGTATGAATTCCTTGAATATCCGTGATGATAATGATATGCAAAGCCACAAGCTTGGGGAAGCTATGTTTGATGAAGATGATATTTTTTGTCCCCCAAGCTTTGATGAGAAAATTTACTATGATGAAAGAATGCGTCCTATCTATGATGATTATTGTGATGACACGTATGCTATAAAGAATAATGATAACCATGAAACTTGTCATCTTGATCTTAATTTTCAATCACATGATAGCTATTTTGTTGAGTTTGCTCCCACTATTATTCGCCAGCTGGCGAAAGGGGGATGTGCTGCAAGGCGATTAAGTTGGGTAACGCCAGGGTTTTCCCAGTCACGACGTTGTAAAACGACGGCCAGTGAATTGTAATACGACTCACTATAGGGCGAATTCATTCATGATGCTACTGAAAATTATTATGAGGGAGGAATATATGCTTGTAGGAATTGCAATAATATCAAGTTTCCTCTCTATGTGCTTAAGTTTTTGAAGCTATGCTTGTGTTACCCTCCTATGCTAGTTGATTATTGTTCTCATAAGTTGTTTGCTCACAAAATCCCTATGCATAGGAAGTATGTTAGACTTAAATGTGCTAGTCATATTCTTTATGGTGCTCTCTTTATATTACAATTCTTATCTTTTATGTGAGCATCGTTGAAATCATCATGCCTAGCTAGGGGCGTTAAACGATAGCGCTTGTTGGGAGGCAACCCAACTTTATTTTTGTTCCTTGCCTTTTGCTCCTGTTTAGTAATAAATAATTCATCTATACTCTGTTTAGATGTGTTTTTATGTTTTAATTAGTGTTTGTGCCAAGTAGAACCTTTGGGAAGACTTGGGTAAAGTCTTGTTGATCATGCTGTAAAAAACAGAAACTTTAGCGCTCACGAGAACTGCTGCCATTTTTATTTGGAGAGTGCTATTTAGTTAATTCTTTTTGAAGATGATTAATAGATAAATTCCTAAGGTCAAGCAATTTATTTTAGAATTTTATGAGTTCCAGAAGTATATGTTTGATCCAGATTACTACAGACTATTCTGTTTTTGACAGATTCTGTTTTTCGTGTGTTGTTTGCTTATTTTAATGAATCTATGGCTAGTAAAATAGTTTATAAACCATAGAGAAGTTGGAATACAGTAGGTTTAACACCAATATAAATGAATAATGAGTTCATTACAGTACCTTGAAGTGGTGATTTATTTTCTTATACTAACGGAGCTTACGAGTTTTCTGTTAAGTTTTGTGTTGTGAAGTTTTCAAGTTTTGGGTAAGGATTCGATGGACTATGGAATAAGGAGTGGCAAGAGCCTAAGCTTGGGGATGCCCAAGGCACCCCCAGGTAATATTCAAGGACAATCAAGAGCCTAAGCTTGGGGATGCCCCGGAAGGCATCCCCTCTTTCGTCTTCGTTCATCAATAACTTTACTTGGAGCTATATTTTTATTCACCACATGATATGTGTTTTGCTTGGAGCGTCATGTTATTTTATTTTGTTTTGCTTGCTGTTTGGATACAATACCAAGATCTGAAATTATTAAATGGGAGAGTCTTCACATAGTTACATAATTATTCGACTACTCATTGATCTTCATTTATATCTTTTGGAGTAGTTTGTTGTTTGCTCTAGTGCTTCACTTATACCTTTTAGAGCATGGTGGTAGTTTTATTTTTAAGAAATAGATGAACTCTCATGTTTCACACAGATTATTTTGAGAGTCGTTAATAGCATGGTAATTTGCTTAATGTTAATATACTTGGTATTCAAGATATGTGAAACTTTCTTTTTAGTGGGTTGAATACTAAGATAAGTTTGATGCTTGATAATTGTTTTGAGATATGGAGGTGATAATATCATAGTCGTGCTAGTTGAGTAGTTGTGAATTTGAGAAATACTTGTGTTGAAGTTAGCAAGTCCCGTAGCATGCACGTATGGTTAAAGTTGTGTAACAAATTTGAAGCATGAAGTGTACCTGGCTTGTGCATCCTTATGAGTGGCGGTCGGGGACGAGCGATGGTCTTTTCCTACCAATCTATCCCCCTAGGAGCATGCGCGTAGTACTTGATTTTTGATGACTTCTAAATTTTTGCAATAAGTATATGAGTTCTTTTGACTAATGTTGAGTCCATGGATTATACGCACTTTTACCTTTCCGCCATTTGCTAGCCTCTTCGGTACCGTGCATTGCCCTTTCTCACATTGAGAGTTGGTGCAAACTTCGTCGGTGCATCCAAACCCCGTGATATGATACGCTCTTTCACACATAAACCTCCCTATATCTTCCTCAAAACAGCCACCATACCTACCTATCATGGCATTTCCATAGCCATTCCGAGATATATTGCCATGCAACTTCCATCATCATCATCATCATCATCATCATCATCATCATCATCATCATCATCATCATCATCATCATGACATGCTTTACTTTTGTCATATTGCCATTGCATGATCTTGTAGTTGACATCGTATTTGTGGCAAAGCCACTATGCATTATTTTTCATACATGTCACTCTTGATTCATTGCACCATCCCGATACACCGCCGGAGGCATTCATATAGAGTCATATCTTTTTCTAGTATCGAGTTGTAATCCTTATGTTGTAATCAATAGAAGTGTGATGATCATCATTATTAGAGCATTGCCCAATCAAAAAAAGAGAGAGAGAAAGGCCAAAAAGAAAAAAAGAAAGGCCCAAAAAAATGAGAAAATAAAAAGGGCAATGCTACTATCTCTTTTTCCACACTTGTGCTTCAAAGTAGCACCTTGTTCTTCATGTAGTGAGTCTCATATATTGTGCTTCAAAGTAGCACCATGATTTTCATATAGTGAGTCTCATAAGTTGTCTTGTTCATACTAGTGGGAATTTTTCATTATAGAACTTGGCTTGTATATTCCAACGATGGGCTTCCTCAAAATGCCCTAGGTCTTCATGAGCAAGCAAGTTGGATGCACACCCACTAGTTTTCTTTTGTTGAGCATTCTTAGCTCTAGTGCATCCGTTGCATGGCAATCCCTACTCCTTGCATTAACATCAATTGATGGGCATCTCCATAGCTCATTGATTAGCCTCGTTGATGTGAGACTTTCTCCTTTTTTGTCTTCTCCACACAATCCCCATCATCATATTCTATACCACCCATAGTGCTATGTCCATGGCTCGCGCTCATGTATTGCGTGAAGGTTGAAAAAGTTTGAGATTATTTGAGTATGAAACAATTTCTTGGCTTGTCATCGGGGGTATAGAAGTTGGGAACATCTTTGTGTGACGAAAATGAAGCATAGCCTAACTATATGATTTTGTAGGGATGAACTTCCTTTGGCCATGTTATTTTGAGATGACATAATTGTTTGATTAGTATGCTTGAAGTATTATCATTTTTATGTCAATATGAACTTTTGTCTTTAACCTTTCGGATCTGAATATTCATACCATGATTAAGAAGATTTACATTGAAATTATGCCAAAGTATCACTCCGCATCAAAAATTCTCTTTTTATCATTTACCTACTCGAGGACGAGCAGGAATTAAGCTTGGGGATGCCTGATACGTCTCCAATGTATCTATAATTTTTGATTGCTCCATGCTACTTTATCTACTGTTTTGGACTATATTGGGCTTTATTTTCCACTTTTATATTATTTTTGGGACTAACCTATTAACCGGAGGCCCAGCCCAGAATTGTTGTTTTTGCCTATTTCAGTATTTCGAGGAAACAGAATATCAAACGGAGTCCAAACGGAATGAAACCTTCGGGAATGTGATCTTCTCACCGAACATGATCCAGGAGACTTGGACCCTACTCCAAGAAGTTTCCGGGGAGGTCACGAGGGTGGAGGGCGCGCCCCCCTGGGCGCGCCCCCTGCCTCGTGGGCCCCTCGGAGCTCCACCGACGTACTCCTTTCACCCATATATACCGTCGTACCCTAAAACTTCCAGAATAGGAGATTAGATCGGGAGTTCCGCCGCCGCAAGCCTCCAGAACCACGAAAAACCAATCGGGACCCCTTTCCGGTACCCTGCCGGAGGGGGGATCCATCACCGGTGGCCATCTTCATCATCCCGGCGCTCTCCATGACGAGGAGGGAGTAGTTTTCCCTCGGGGCTGAGGGTATGTACCAGTAGCTATGTGTTTGATCTCTCTCTCTCGTGTTCTCTCTCGTGTTCCTCTATGGCACAATCTTGATGTATCCCGAGCTTTGCTATTGTAGTTGGATCTTATGATGTTTCTCCCCCTCTAATCTCTTGTGATGAATTGAGTTTCCTCTTTGAAGTTATCTTATCAGATTGAGTCTTTATGAGAACACTTGATGTATGTCTTGGTGATCAACTTGCGGGTTTCGTGACATTGGGAACCTATGCATAGGGGTTGGCACACGTTCTTGATTCTCCGGTAGAAACTTTGGGGCACTCTTTGAAGTACTTTTATGTTGGTTGGATAAATCTGAGATTGTGTGATGCATATCGTATAATCATGCCCACGGATACTTGAGGTGACAATGGAGTATCTAGGTGACATTAGGGTTTTGGTTGATTTGTATCTTAAGGTGTTATTCTATTAAAAACTCTAGGGTTGTTTGTGACACTTATAGGAATAGCCCAACGGATTGATTTGAAAGAATAACTTTGACGTGGTTTCGTACCCTACCATAATCTCTACGTTTGTTCTCCGCTATTAGTGGCTTTGGAGTGACTCTTTGTTGCATGTTGAGGGCTTGTCATATGTTCTATCTATGTTATTATTGTTGAGAGAACTTGCACTAGTGAAAGTATGAACCCTAGGCCTTGTTTCCTACCATTGCAATACCGTTTACGCTCACTTTTACCACTTGTTACCTTGCTGTTTTTATATTTTAAGTTTACAAAAATCCATATCTACCATCCATATTGCACTTGTATCACCATCTCTTCGCCGAACTAGTGCACCTATACAATTTGCCATTGTATTGGGTGTGTTGGGGACACAAGAGACTTTTTGTTATTTGGTTGCAGGGTTGTTTGAGAGAGAACATCTTCCTCCTACGCCTCTCGCGGATTGATAAACCTTAGGTCATCCACTTGAGGGAAATTTGCTACTGTCCTACAAACCTGTGCACTTGCAGGCCCAACAACGTCTACAAGAAGAAGGTTGTGTAGTAGACATCAACATGCAAGTCGTGATTCCTATTACAAGAACATGATCAATCTCATACATCACATATATCATTCATCACATCCTTTTGGCCATATCACATCACACGGTACATGCTGCAAAAACAAGTTAGACGTCCTCTAATTGTTGTTGCAAGTTTTTACGTGGCTGCTATAGGTTTCTCGCAAGAACGTTTCTTACCTACGCCAAAACCACAATGTGATATGCCAATTTCTATTTACCCTTCATAAGGACCCTTTTCATCGAATCCGATCCGACTAAAGTGGGAGAGACAGACACCCGCTAGCCACCTTATGCAACTAGTGCTTGTCAGTCGGTGGAACTAGTCTCACGTAAGAGTACGTGTAAGGTCGGTCCGGGCCGCTTCATCCCACGATGCCGCCAAATCAAGATAAGACTAGTAACGGCAAGTAAATTGAGAAAATCGACGCCCACAACAACTTCCTACTCGTGCATAGAAACTACGCATAGACCTAGCTCATGATGCCACTGTTGGGGATCGTAGCAGAAATTTAAAATTTTCTACGCATCACCAAGATCAATCTATGGAGTAATCTAGCAACAAGGGGAAGGGGAGTGCATCTACATACCCTTGTAGATCGCTAAGCGGAAGCTTTGCAATAACGCGGATGAAGGAGTCGTACTCGCAGCGATTCAGATCGCGGTTGATTCCGATAAGCGCCGAACAACGACGCCTCCGCGTTCAACACACGTGCAGCCCGGTGACGTCTCCCACGCCTTGATCCAGCAAGGGGAGAAGGAGAGGTTGGGAAGACTCCGTCCAGCAGCAGCACGACGGCGTGGTGGTGGTGGAGGAGCGCGGGACTCCAGCAGGGCTTCGCCAAGCACTACGAGAGACGAGGAGGGAGAGGGGTAGGGCTGCGCCAAGAGAGATCAAATCGTATGTTGGGCAGCCCCCATACCTCAAGTATATATAGGGGAGGGGAGGGGGCTGCGCCCCCTCTAGGGTTCCCACCCCAAGGGGTGCGGCAGCCCTAGATCCCATCTAGGGTGGCGGCCACAAGGGGGAGAGGGGGAGGCGCACCTGTGGTGGGCCTTAGGGCCCATCTGCCCTAGGGTTTGCCCCCTTCCCCTCTTGGAGGCGCCTTGGGCCTTAGTGGGAGGCGCCCCAGCCCACCTAGGGGCTGGTCCCTTCCCACTATTGGCCCATGTAGGCCTCCGGGGCTGGTGGACCCCCGGGACCCTCCCGGTGGTCCCGGTACGTTACCGATAGCACCCGAAACTTTTCCGCTGACCAAAATGGGACTTCCCATATATAAGTCTTTACCTCCGGACCATTCCGGAACTCCTCGTGACGTCCGGGATCTCATCCGGACTCCGAACAACATTCGGTAACCGCGTACATACTTTCCCTATAACCCTATCGTCATCAAACCTTAAGTGTGTAGACCCTACGGGCTCGGGAGTCATGCAGACATGGCCGAGACAACTCTCCGGTCAATAACCAACAGCGGTATATGGATACCCATGTTGGTTCCCACATGCTCCATGATGATCTCATCAGATGAACCATGATGTCAAGGATTCAATCGATCCCGTATACAATTCGCTTTGTCTATCGGTATGATACTTGCCCGAGATTCGATCGTTGGTATCCCGATACCTTGTTCAATCTCGTTACCGGCCTGTCTCTTTACTCGTTCCGTAACACATCATCCCGTGATCAACTCCTTGGTCACATTGTGCACATTATGATGATGTCCTACCGAGTGGGCCCAGAGATACCTCTCCGTTACACGGAGTGACAAATCCCAGTCTCGATTCGTGCCAACCCAATAGACACTTTCGAAGATACCCATAGTGCACCTTTATAGCCACCCAGTTATGTTGCGACGTTTGGCACACTCAAAGCACTCCCACGGTATTCGGGAGTTGCACAATCTCATGGTCTAAGGAAATGATACTTGACATTAGAAAAGCTTTAGCATACGAACTACACGATCTTGTGCTAGGCTTAGGATTGGGTCTTGTCCATCACATCATTCTCCTAATGATGTGATCCCGTTATCAACGACATTCAATGTCCATGGTCAGGAAACCGTAACCATCTATTGATCAACGAGCTAGTCAACTAGAGGCTTACTAGGGACATGGTGTTGTCTATGTATCCACACATGTATCTGAGTTTCCTATCAATACAATTCTAGCATGGATAATAAACGATTATCATGAACAATGAAATATAATAATAATAACTAATTTATTATTGCCTCTAGGGCATATTTCCAACACATTGATGCCGGCCTTGGTGTGGAATATGTGGCATCGTTGGTCTTCTTCTTGGTGATGTTGGAGAGCCAAAACTTTGGAGACAACAAGTGCGGGACTTGAGTCTTCATCACAAAAGACTTGTTCTTCTTCATTGTTCACTTGGCGGTGCATTGCGACTTGCTCAAGGGCTTCCATTTCGCCTTCACTCATTGAGTCATAAGTGCCATCGTCGTTGAAGACCATGGTTCGCTTGTTGGTGCACTCATAGGACTTGTGGTCTCGGCCTTCGCAAGTGAAACACTTGAAGGAACTCGTCTTGACGGTCTCATCGGTTGGGGTTGATGATGATGAAGCTCTCGGCTTGAAGTTGCTCGTAGTAGGATGGCTTGTAGTTGACGAAGCTTTCTTGGAACTTGACTTGTCGATGTTGGTAGTAGAAGGCTTTTTAGTCGGTGTTGGAGTCGTTGAAGCTTGGATGTTGGAGAAGCCGTAGGACTTGGATGAGAACTTGGCATACTTGAAATCATCTTGCACTTGGCGTTCCGCTTTGGTAGCTTGGTGCACTAGCTCGATGAGGTTCGAGTATGGTTGGAAGTCGGCGATCTTCTTGATAGGATGGTTGTAAACGTGCCATTGTTTGCTCATCATCTTCCGTGACGTTGGCTCGTATCATTGCAATCTCCATCTCCTTGTATTACTCTTCAACGCTCTTTGTTCCTTACTTGAGTTGTTGGAGTTTCTTGAAGAGGTCGCGGTTGTAGTAGGTAGGCACGAAGCGTGCTCTCATGACATCCTTCATTTGCGCCCAAGTAGTGATGGGTGGTTCACCTCTTGCCTCTCGGCGCTCGATAACTTGTTCCCACCAAATGAGCACATAGTCTTGGAACTCAAGGGATGCCATTGCGATCTTCTTCTCTTCTTCATAATTGTGCAAACGGAAGATCTTGTGAACTTTCAATGCCCATGAAAGGTACTCTTCGGGATCGTTGCTTCCGTTGAACTTGGGCATGGTGAACTTGAGCTTGCCATAGCGTTGCTCTTCATTGTGTTGGGGTCGGGGATGATGACGCCCATGTTGTTGATTATTGTTCAACTCGTGGTGCTCTTGGCGCGGAGGGTTGTCAACCTCTTGTTGCTCTTGTCGTGGAGGATCTCCATTGTCTTCATGATTTTGAGGAACTTGTTGTTCTTGACGTGCTTGTGGAGGAGTTTGTCGAGCTCGAGGAGGAACTTAACGGTGCACGCGAGCTTGATAAATCCTCTCGCGAACTTCTTCGCGAAGTGCTTCGGCATGTTCACGAGCTTGTTGGCCTCAGCCCGCTACGGCTCGACTTGAATAGCGTAGAGCTTGTTGTGCCTCAAGTGCTTGAGCGTCACGGAGTTGTTGTTCTTGACGTTGTGCCTCGACATCTTGAGCATTTTGGTGTAGACGCGCTCGCTCTTCCTCTTCATGTTGTCGTTGTCGTTGCCGTTCTCGTGCTAGCGCAAAGGCCTCTTGAGTTTGACATTGTCGGCGCTCTTGAGAGTCGGTGTCGCGTAGGGGATTGAGGCTTGCTTGACGATCGTTGCGCGCGGCTCGGCGAAGAGTGTTCGATGTCGGTGTACTTGAGCCGGAGAGTGTGAAGTCGGAGTGTCGGTTTGAACGGCCCCTTCTTGAAGTGGAAGAAGAGCGGTTGAGCAACAAAGCACGGATTTCGTCCATCCTTGCGTCATTCTCTTACTTGTGATTGCCGAGATTGTGGTTGAAGTAGTTCCTTGTACGTTGCTTGGAAAGTCGCAAGTCGGCGGCAAGGTTGTCGATGCGTTCACTCATAGCTTGTTGCTCTTGATGCAAAGCACGTTGTGCACCAAAGAGGTGACTCTTGGTGACGAAGGAGGTCATGTCGTCGTCTTGCTCCATGAAGAGTGGGTTGGTAGAAGTACTTGGCCTATCCATCATTCCAAGACAAATGTGAGTGGTAGAAAGAGAGGAACGAATACCAAATGTACCTTGACCGAAGTTGAAAGTGAATCGAGGATCATTCCAATGTAGGACAAGGAAATAGCACAATTGGTACTAGCTCTTGTCGGTTTCTCACAACTACACAAGTAAAAGCTTTTGGTGGAGCTTGGTTAGGATGGTGGCACAAAATTTGATGCAATTGTAAGTGAGCTTCAATAATGTTGGAAAAGATTCGCAAGATGCAATGTAACAAGTAGACCAAGCATATAAGGTACACGGAAACACACACGCAAAAAGATAAGTGGGGTCGTGCAACCAAGGGTGAGCCAAAATGTGGAATCCACAAAAATGCTCTTGTTGCACAACACTAGAGAGACCCTAGCATGATTGCACAATAGGCGGATACAAGAACTTGTGCACAACCTACGTAGCAAAAATGCAACGACTTCTATCCCAAGTATGCTCTATGCAAGGTGTTGCTATGATATGATCCAAGATGATCGGGTATGACAATCTTAATGTTTTATGGTGCTATGGTTCTTACTTAAAAGCTCTTTGCCTATCTTTCCTCTTTGCTTAAAAGCTTGTTTGACTCTTTGATGTTGGAGCTCTTTTCTCATGCAATGCTTGACGAACCGATATAGCAAGTGAGTATGCGATGAAAACTTTGTAACACAAGAGATGATACCAATATATGCAACAATGATGTATGTATGCTATGAGAAGTATGATCACTAATGTGCACAAGTCGTTGCCTGCAATACTCAATGGCTAGTCTCAATGGGTAAGCAACGCAAATGAGTAAGGCTATGATGGCTATCAATGTAATGGCAAGAGTGATATATCCAATACCAAGATGGGCTACCGGTGTTGCTTCCGGTATGGTGTCAAAATGGTGGCACGAATACCAAGGTCTAGTCGAGGTGGTCGTTGTTGATGACGATGTAGGACGGCGGTGATGATGTAGGACGCGTCCGTGGCGAAGATGAGTGGCGGTGATGTCGATGTCGAACCGTACCTAGATAGCCGAAACACAAAAGGATACGGTACCGCAACTCAAATTCTCAAACCTCGAAGTAGCAAATGTGTCGGAGAGCGAAACGGTCCAAAATGGCCGGGCTATGTGGAAGTGGGAGGTATGCAGAAGTATATGTGGTATATGGTGGGCACCGGAACAAAATTTGGTAAAAAATGGACGGAAAACGGGGCGGTGGATGGAGATGTTGCTGCAAGGGGTCGGATGTCCGAGTGGAAGGCCGGATGTCCGGGCCTGTCGGGCCGGATGTCCGGGCTTTGGATCCGGGGACGAACGGGATGAACACCGCGAGGGGAGGTCAAATCCAGGCGAAATTCGGAGGAATTTGTGGATGGAAATTGGGGGGAAATGGATGGAAAGCTAGATCCACTCAATACAAAGCAAATCCACGGATCCAAACCAACAAAATCTCAACACACCAACAAATCAATTTTTTAGGCTATTTTTGGTGGGGAATTTCCGAATTAGGACGAAAAACAACAAAACAAGGCTAGAAACACAACGGGGAGGCTCCGAAATCGTGATCAACGTGGCTCATGATACCATGATGATGTATGGTGGAACCCTAATCGGTCGATCTTTCACGAAAGGAGCGGAATCCCGCGAAGAACACGAGGAACACAAAGGGGAAAACGAGAGAAACACAAGGGGAAACGAAGAGGAACACTCAAACCAACATGAATAAGTCACACATGTGCTAGATCCTCGGATACATGGAACGATACACGGTACATGATCAACTAGGGACGATACAATGGTAACGGTCTTCTCCGTGAGGAGGTCTTGAGTTCTTCCCTAAAAGGGGTCTTGAATCCGCTTGGGGGATCTTCTCCGGTGGAGGCTCGAATCTCCGTGGAGAAGGTAACCAAGTGGATGAGCAAAGCTCTCACACAAACATGAGCTAAACCTTTGCTAACCCTAGAAAGTTGGGCGAGGTGGAGTATATATAGTCTAGTGGGGAGAAGGGATACACGGGCCTCGACCCTTCACTGTGCGCAGACAGGGGAGGCCGGATGTCCGGGCTGGTCGGACCGGATGTCCGGGCTTTCAGGCGACGCCGGATGTCCGGGCTGGGGAGGCGGGATGTTCGGGCTGGAGTGGTGTATTTGTTGCTCTCGGGTTCGGAGGGGCCGGATTTCCGGGCTGGTGGTCGGATGTCCGGGGGCTCGGGAGAGGCCGGATGTCCGGGCTGTCGGGGCCGGATGTCCGGGGCTTGTAGCTTCTGGCGGCTATGCTGCTGTAGTGGATGACGCTCTAGGGGCCGGATGTCCGGGGCCTGGGAGATGTTCTTGGTTCCTTCCGTTGGTTCTCCTCATCCGTGGACTTGGGGATTTGTACATCTTCATGTGCATCTTCGGGAGGGTCCTCTTGGTGCCTAATCTTGCACAACACCTCGGACTTAGTTAGTAGCCATGTCTCATGCATAGAAAGTGAAAGTTCGGAGAGGAGTGGGTTAACCTTATCTTCGATAGCCTTGGCTCAGACTCGTGTCATTGGTTCAAGTGGTGTCGTTGAAGGTGTAGGTGTGTTCATGGAGATGATTTTGGGATGCTCCGCATCATTACCGGTCCATCGCCTTTTGATATGCCGTTTTTTATCACAGGACACATAAAATATGATGACTTTCAGGGGTCCTATGGGTTGACAACTTAGTCTTTGTTACATGCGTTCTAATGCGCGTCGCCACCTTTGTCGATGAGAACATTTTGTTTCTAGGACTCTATCAACATACGTAGAGGGTTATATGCATCTCGAATGTAAAGGCCGACGTTGCTAAAGTTTCTATTTCCTAGAAATGATATTCAATTTTATACCGAGGTGAGGGTTGGGAACAGGGCATGTGTAGTACGGACATACGTGTATATATGTATATGCATGCATCTGCCACGGATCGAATGCCACCGTCTCTCTCGGTGAAGCTATAGCGCCACTCTGTCCGCTGACTTATTACAGAACCAGCCAAGGCATTCATGCATGCATGCATGCATGAGTTTCTCTGGTCGCCCATGAAGCGCCCATTTTCTCTAGAGCAAAACGAGATTTGACAGCTCGTTCGGTCGATCGATCCGCCCGACACATGTACCTTTCGTGCCAGCTCGAGTTCATGCCATGTACGGCCCTGCAAATCTGACAAAATCATAGGTTTTCTCACACCAAACCGAACCCAGATTAACCTTGGGCAAGCTAGCTAGGCATGCAGAATGATTCTCAGACTCAAAACGTATACATAGGTTACCATTGACTCAGCCGTAGCACACGTACGGACGCACACTCGTAGTACATACGTTCCGCCACGTGAATGCATGTTTACTTAATTAATTAAGCACTACTAGCTGTCTGCCTTGCAGATCTGAGTAGCCAAAGCCAGGTACGATGAACACTGGACGTGCGGTACTGAATCGAGTACGCGTGTTAATTTACGTGATTTGGAATGACCGGAGGTCTGGACTACTACTACCCTATAATCCTACTACTACTAATATATGCACGCTTAGTTAATTCGCCGACATTTTTATAGGTACGTACGTGTTTGCATCTGTGTTACCCCGGTCTTGGGATACGTACAACATGATCTGTTCGCATGTACGTACGTACGTGCATGCAAGAGATTCGCGCGATCCACGCATGTGTTCGTGCGACACGCATGCAATGCAACCCACAACAAGATAGTACATCGCACCTTGCAGCTGCTCGTGATCTGCGAATGTACGGCATGCTCCCTGCATGCGTACATACGTGTGCGTCGTTCATTTGACAGGCGGGAGCACTTTAGTCTCGAGCTAATTAAATTTAGTCTGCATCGATCTTCACATGCATGCTTGTTTTTTTAGTGAGTGGACATGCATGCATGTCTTGGTAAGTATTATTTCACGAGTGCTCCTACATTAGTTCGATAGGTGAGAGCACTTTAGCATAACTTTAGAAGAAATGCAATGCAAACCATGATGGTTAACTTGGATTTCGGGTGCAAATACAATCCAAAAATAGCCCGTGCTGCTGCCTTTGGCCACCATGGCAAGTTCGAACTTTTCAGGTCGAGGAGGATAATTTATCCTCTGTGGCTGTTTGTGAGTTTGGTTAGATGCAATTAGACGCCTATTTTTCCCGTTAAAAAATATATAAGGGATCGATTATAGATGCTTTTAAGTAGGGTTTTAGTCATGCCGGGCGAGTGACAAAAAAAGAGAACCCATAAAACCCACAACGCCTTTGAGGTGGAGTTTGGGAGCATGAGTTGTGTGCCGACTTGGGATACGAGGGAGAGATGATTGTAAAATGTATACATGACTATTAGATACAATCTTGCCCTTTTGCACATAAAAAATTCAACATTTAGAACAACTTCAATGAGACGACCCAAACGGATGCTGATTTTGTCTTTTTTTGTCTGTTTGGGTCGCCCGTCCGTCTGTCCGCATTCGCTTTTTTGTTTGGGTCGACCGGTGCGTCTAACGGAAGCCAGACCTATTTTGTGCATATCCGCGTCGGCATTCAGTCAAACACCTGGTGGACGAGCTCCCGCGCGACCTCACCCTGCGCCCGCGAGCTCACCTCCGCCGCCTCGCCCGCGAGCTCCCGTCCGCATCTCGTCGGACCTGTCGCGCGCGCCCCACCCCCGCCCTGCAACTCGGTCACGCCCCCGCGAGGTCGCCTCCGCCGACGCCTGTGCTCCGGTCGCGCGCTCGCACCAGCACATGCATGCAAGCAGCCGCCCCCGGCGTAGACATCACACGCAGAGCACGAACAGCTTCATGTCAAGAGGCTCTGTGCACAGCTTGATGCCAGCATCCAATGATTGTCTGACTAGCATACGACGAGTATCTGACCTGCATCCGACGAGCTTCCAACCAACAGCCGTGCAGCCTCGCCCCGCGCCCCGCCCTGCAGCTCCCGCACCGCCACCCGCGCCCCGTCGCATGCGCCTCGCCGGCTTTGCAGCAGCTCTCGCCCCGACCGCGAACCGCATGCCACCGCGCTGCGTGCCCCTCCCCGCAGCTCCGGCCCCGTGCCACTCATGCCCGAGCTCCGCCCGCAGCAGCTCGCCGGGGCTGCAGTCGTTCTCGCCCCGGCAGCGCACCGCACGCCACCTGCGCTGTACGCCAGCAGCAGCTCGCGCCTCGCCCACGCCCCGACGAGGTCGTCGAGAGCATGGGGCCGCGTGTGTTCTCGCTGTGGAGGTGCGTCGCCTGCGCGGCGAGGTCGTTGAGAGCATCCGCTTGGCCCGGCGTTGCCCCGGCTCAGGTGCTTCTCCGGCGCTGCCCCCTTGCTCCCTGCTAGCTCGCGACGGAGGCCGAAGCGGCCGGTGGCGGGGCACTGTGGGGTGGATGGGAGAAAGAGAAAAAAAGGGGGGGGGGGGGGGGGGGGGGGGGGGGTGGTTGACAGATGGGCCAGTGCTCGCATGCAGCGGATGGAGGCGGACGAGGAGGCCACAGAAAGCGTTCGCTTTATGTCTGCCACGGATCTAAATGTGTCCTAAATTTGAAATGAAAATGGGTCTAAGCGGACACGAAACGGATGGCGGGCGGACCCTGTCTCCGTTTGGGTCACTCCGTTGGACCAACTTTTGTATCTGGATGATACAAACAGACAAAATGGGTCATCTCATTGGAGTTGCTTTTATTATGCAAATACAATTACTACTCCCTCCGTGTGGGAGTATAATATATTTCACGGTGAGGCTTCTGATAATGATTTTACCTATAAACCCGATGACTAAAGACAAAACTTAGTGTGGGTGGGGGGTTTGTGCAAATGCCGCGGAGTTCGCGGTGAAGCAGTAGACGCAGACATCACACCCTAGTGGCTAGTGCTATCCTTTAGCTATCTGTGAACTGTCTGAGAACTAATCACTGTAGATTTAAAATCCTTACTTGATCCAGAATTAGAATGTTAATTTCCACTTAGAAGTGATTAGACCGTTAATCAATCTCGGATCTGACCGAGACGGCCGAGCCGATAGATCTAGATCACGTATGTACACCCGATCGACCATCAATGCGAGGCTCATGCATGATTGCTCGCATTACTTGCTACAGTGTGCATTGTATCTAATCAAAGCTGCGTACGTGCATATAGACTTGCTTGCTACGACTAATCAATGTGGAAGAAAAGAAAGGAATAGAGCAGCGTCGCGTGGGTTGAGTTGGAGCATTCACGCATGCATTCATGTCCGCCTTGTTGGCGACAAAGCTTGGACGTACCGGTACGGGGACGTCGTCCAAACCAGCCGCGATCCTTCTCTCCTCGCCGGCCAGTGGCTGACGGCGATCGTTCCACAGGGATTAGTAGACTCTAGATACATAATCCCTATATATAAACTAACACAGCCCTAATTGCAATTTCCCGTCTTGTCAAGTATATCTACATCGAGAGCCTGAGGCCTGTCGCCTGTGTAGGAGCCAGGGTGCAGCCGTGTCAAACTTTACACTATCTCAGTTCTGCGTGATTGTCATCCATGTAACTAACTGTAGTACATATAAACAAGAATTAGCACTAATCAAATTAAGTCGTTCAGACTTCAAATGCTAGCTAGCTAGCTTGATCGTTATGTACGTCCGTGTCAACTGTCAAGTGAGTGTAGATGATGAACATCAGGGCTGAAGCCCTTGTCGGCTTTGTTGGAGCGTGTCAAGATCAAGGGCAGCTTCTGACCGATCGTCCGTGACAGTGAGCGTGTGGGGGATCCCCTGTACGCACGAGCGCGCGCGCGTCCCCGTCCTTGACAGGGCACACGCACGCCATCGATCGACACCAACCTTGCGAAAATTTATTAATTTGCGGCAGCTGACATCTCACTTGTCACTAGATCGATCGCAGTCATTGCCCATGCATGCATCTACACACTACAGTGGATGCACACCCTCCCCCTTGGTCCATCTTGAGAGAGAGAGAGAGAGATGTACAGAGGCTGATCGAGACACGTGCGCATGCTTGACTAATCCCACACATTCTATATTTGCCTCCTATTACATTTTTTTTGAGAAACCTCCTATTACGATTTACACACCAACCAAACCGATATTAGCCTGTTGTGTAAATGGTTTTCTTTTATCACTCGACTAGGTCTCATCCGTTTTTTTTTTACGGTCGAAAACACTCTCCCAGATAAAATGGAAACCTAGTGATTCTCACTTTCTCTGTGAGCATTATTAAGGTCAAGTGGGATTTCTTATGCTTTGGGACCATTCATATAAAAGATGCTGCTCACAAGTGTGTTTCGGGGAAGATACTTGGCCAGGTATCACTCATCTTAGTCGGCAGTATCCAAGATTGTATAACACGGCAAGGGTCAAAGCACTACTCCACTACAGCGATGTTGGGCTCACGCTAGATGTATACTCTCTGGATGCCCACAAAAGTTGCATCCCCACTCCAACCACTCTTAAGAAAATTATCTTTGGTCAAAATGTTGTTCTTCAACATTAGCAAGAGAAAAATCTTGATTTGGAGAGGCAACTTCAGTTTCCAAATAAACCTGTATCCCACAATATCAACTTTTTTAAGTGAATATATAGTTCCCTCATAGAGAATCTTTGTTAGCCTAGCTCAACTGGTTAGGGGAGTGGATGTACAAACCTAACACCTGGGTTCAAATCCTCACGGATGCGAATTTAGGTTCCTACTTATTCTTGAGGACCAGGCTTTCCCGGTACTCACACATTTATTATTGAGGACTAGGCTCGGTGCGTAACTGAGGGGAAGTATGTCCGCGCGTGAGGGGGAAGGAGAGGGGGTGGTGACAGTGCCGCCGCCGCCGGAACCGCCTCCGATCATCACACCGGCGCGTGGGGGTGAGGATGTAGCGGCCTTGCCGCTGTCACCGGCGTCATCGCTACTACCGGAATGTGGTGCATCCGAGTCCGACTCGGATCTGGATCAGGATCCGGCCGCCAGGCCTTTGGATCCAGTGCGACGGAGAATCCGTTTCAAAGATGGCCGGAGGGTCGAGATTTGGCAGGATGGCTTCGTGTACGCGCACTCGCCGTCGAGATGGACGACGGTGAGGGATGAGGATCACGACATTCTGGCCGGGCGGTACCTGGATGATGGTGAAACAATTCAAACAGGTACACGTTTGCAAATTGATTTTTTCGAGATTCATGTGCTAGATCGCTGCCAGGTTCCTTCCAGCGGGGAGGAGCAGATCGAGATTGTTGATCTAACTACTTCGGAGCATCAAATCACGAGACCGAACCCGGGGATTGGAGGAAGGTTCTGGGTGCTTGTAGATGACGAAGAAGAGGAGTCTGAAGATCGTCACTCGGCTGCAGCCAAAGGGTCAATGATGCACCTGCCATTGTCGATGTCGGCAGCAACTGCTATTGCGCCTTCTTGCTAGATCATGCCGGGAGAGAGGCGCAAGAACAAGAGGAGCTCCGCGCCAAGACCGGCGGCGGGCTGCAAATCTGCGGCGCTGGCAATCAAGCCGTGGAAAGGTCCCCTTCCCAAGGTAAGTTTGCCACATGTCACCTTGTCGGATTATTTTCCGGCAGATGGGTGGACGAAGGTCACCCGAAAAAAGAAGAAGAAAGTGATTCCGGTGGTGGTTCACACGCCGCCGCCGGCCGTCGGTCCAGGCGTGATCCGGGCGGCGCGTTGCATGCGTTTGAACCAGATGTGTGCCGAGGTTGGGCTGGAGTTCGTTGCGCCGAGTCTGGGGCCGGGGCGGACTGGGTATGAGGCCCAATTCGCAACCCAGAGGCCGGACGCGAGCCCCTTGGCCCAAGAGTCTTTGCATGTGCCGGTGTTGGACTCTATGTCCCCCCATGCACGTAATGCAAAAGCGATCAGACGGGTCGCTAGGCCTGGGTTTCCTAAACTGCTTCGGGGTCGTGCTACGAGGGTTCCTCCGCATCGCTCTCTCGCATCTGTGATCATGGCGGGTCGCGGGAGGGGATTGCTGCCGCCGCACAAACCTGCGGTTCCGTCGCAAAAACCGCCGCCTCCAGCGCCGGCCAGGGCTGCGCCTCCCTTGCCTAAGGCCGCGCCGCCCCTGCCCAAGGCCGCACCGCCCCTGCCCAAGGCCGCACCGCCGCCGGCTAGGGCTGGGCCGTCTCAGCACAGGCCACCTCAGCCTCCGCAACACGTCTAGCAGCATCATCATCACGTGTAGCAGCAGCAGGTGGCGCGGGACGGCCTCCCAAGGGCGCCGGACGCTGCTAATCTTGCGGCTGGTCGAGGGGTCGACCCTGCCAGGGAGATCGCCGGTGGCAGGTATGCTGGCCGGGCTCCTCCCTGCGAGCGTTGGGGCGATGATGGGTACGATGTCTACGGGGAAGGCTAGCATCGGTGCTCGTCGTCGGCTGGTGGTGGCCGTGGATTTTCCTGGCAGAGCGATGGTTTGACTGAGCGCCCGTTCTATGCTCCTCCGAGAAACTTTGTGGAAGGAGCAACTGGCCCGGATTATCGAAACCGAGGAGGGTTCCGTGGCTTTTGTGGGGGTCGGGGCGGTGCCAAGCGGCCATCTCATTACCGTCAGCGTCCGCCACCGCCACCGTCGGTCCATGCCGAGGCCATGGTCTATATGGATGCGGAGCCTTCGTCGGAGGCAGCGGAGGGGGTTCAGAATCTGTCAAGCGAGGCTATGGCAGTGGTGACAGCTCTGGCCGCTTCTAACTTGCCGGTGGCCTTCGGGGAGAATGGTCGGGACTTGGCTAATGACAAAGCTTCCGATAAGCCAGATGGTGACAGGGCTACCAAGTGGGCTCGCAGAAAATAAAAGATGTTGTGCTACAGGTGTGGTGAACAAGGACATTTCATTGCTGAGTGCAATACAGAGCTTTGTGATACTTGTCTTAAGCCGGTGCACGACTCGGGCGAATGCCCTTTGTTGCAGCCGATGCCGGCTGTTACTATATATGGGGTCTGTTGTGCGGAGGTGATGTTTTTTGAGTCTCCCGCTGCTGTCGCTATTCTGAAGGTGCCGCAAAGTTTAACTACGAGTGTGGTTAAGGTCACTAAAGGTTTTTTGTCGGAGGCACAGATTATCCAGAGGTTGACTGAGCTTGCTCTAGGGAATTTTCATTGGGAGCTTATTAGGCTTGAGGACAATTTGTACAAGGTTGATTTTCCTTCGAACGATGAGCTGAAAGAACTGCTTAAGTTCGGTATTGCTTGCGTGCCCGGTATAGAGTGCTTCCTAGAGTTTGATGATTGGACGCAAACAGAACCACAGGGCACACCTCTACCTCAGGTTTGGGTTCGTTATTCTGGGGCACCATCTAAGCCTCTCAATGATGCTAGAGTGGTCTGCAGCATTGGGACGCTTATTGGCAAGACTAAGCGAGTGGATATGCCTTTCATCCGTGCACATGGGATTGCTAGGATGCTCGTGAGCGTTGTGGATATTGAGCCTATACCGGATGTGGTCAGATGGACGCATGCTGGTAAGATGTACAACCTGGAGATTGAGTTAGAGGACGCCGAAATGTTTCAGGAGGCTCTCAATGGAGGTGGGGATGTGGACATGTTAGACAAAGATGACGGTACAGGTAATCAGGGAAAGAGTGATGACTCTAGTTCTCGGGATGATCCTCGTTCGGCGGGTGGAAAAGCCACCCCTAAGGCACCGGAGAAGGGTGCGGCGCCACAATCTTCGGCTCCTATGCACTCTTTGAGATTTGGTTCTTTCGGGTCGTATTCTGCGCCTCCTCGTCTCTGGGGCGATAGGTTGGGGGCTGATGACGCTTCTGAGTTCGTGTTGCCTCCTCTCACTTTGGGCTCCATCTCGATGGAGGCGTCCCTAGCTGCGGAGTTGGGGGATCCTTCTGGCTCTAGGATGACGATCGAGGAGGGGGCGCAGCCGGACTTGTCCGGGCAGGAGGCCCAGGCGAGCCCGCCGCTGCCAGTTGTGCTTCCGCATACGACTCCGTTGAGGTGTCCGGAGGGATCCGCGGCGCGGATGGCGGACTTAACCGGGCAGGAGGCCCAAGCGAGCCCGTTGCTGCCAGTTGTGCTTCCGCGTACTACTCCAGTAAGGAGTCCGTAGGGATCCGCGACGCGGATGAGTCATGGGCAGGAGGCCCACGATTCACGCATGCATAGCTTCGTGGCTTCTCCGACTCTCTCTGCATCGACTCCGACTGAGGCGATGGCTCGTGGGCCGCCGGTGGGGATAGTGGGAGGAGGTTCTGGTGGACCCAGACTGTCATCCTTACCAGCACCGGGAGCTACCACGATGGGCGCACCCGTGGCGATGGGCAAGTCGCTGCGGCTCTGGACTTCTGAGGAGGTGATCGCGTTCGGGGGGCACTAGGACCCGGTGACGTCTGGCAGGCGTGTCAGTAGCCGGGTCCAGGACCAGCCGGATGCTGATGACTTTCAGCTTGGACGAGCTATGAGGGCCGCTAAGCTTAGAGACGTCGAGACCCAGACAGGTATGTCAGTTAACAAGCAATGTTCTATGATGCATTTTTCTGAAGATGAGATTATAGCTAAAGCAAATGACATAGGAGTCTCACTGGGGTCTAATGGTAAAGAAATTGCTAAACTGGTTAATGACATTTTAGACTTAGAGGTTGAGAGAGCTTCAGAGTTAATCCGAAATTTAGCGGCCGTTAAACCTATGTCTGATGCTGACATTAATAGCATGGGTATTTATTCACTAGAGAAATTTTGTGACGAAATGATGCCTACTTCGGATGCCGAAGGAGAGGCTGGTGATGAAGGGTCTGAGGGAATTGTTGGCCTATCGCCTCTAGTGGCGGAGGTACAACCGACCAATAATAGCGGAGACACGGTGTTTATTCTGGATAAACCTAAATACTCCTAGAAGAGGAAGATATATCCAATGTCAGCGGTCTGCAGAAGTGCGCGAGTCAAGCAGAAGAAAAAATTTCACGATGAAGTATGAAAGGAATCTTTTGAAATAGCAGAGGTCTAGTAGACTTTGCTAAGATACGATTTCTGGCTGAATCAGCCATATAAGATAAACTAGATTTCATCGCACTTCTTGAAACTGGTAGAGATAACTTCACTTCACAATTTCTTGGTTCGCTCACGGGTGGCATTGATTTTTATTGGCACTGCCTACCACCTAGAGGACGGTCGGGTGGGATTCTATTAGGGGTGAAGTGTGAAACGCTCGAGGTTATTAATGTCGTAAGAGGAGATTATATGGTTAAATTCCGGGTAAGGTCTAAATTGGATGGATTCCGATGGGCCTTAGTGGCGGTATATGGTGCTACCCAACTCGAGTTTAAACCTGACTTTCTTGCAGATTTGGTTAGGATTTGTGGGGATGAGGAGTTACCAATACTAGTTGGAGGAGACTTCAATATCATTAGGAGGAAAGAATAAAAGAATAATGATCACTTTGGCGGGCGGTGGTCCTTTATGTTCAATATAATCATTGAGAGTCTCAACCTCAGGGAGATAGAGCACACGGGTAGACAGTTTACATGGGCAAATTCTCTTCCGATTCCTACGTATGAGAAGCTTGACAGGGTTCTCGCAAGTGTGGAATGGGAACAAAAATACCCTTTGGTATCGGGGCATGCGATGCAAAGGGGGATCTCCGATCACACACCCATGTTAGTTAACTTAGGTGAAGCAACACATATTGGCAATAAGAATAACTTCTCTTTCGAACTAAGTTGGTTCGAAAAAGCAGATTTTCTAGAAATGATCGCGAGGGAATGGGCACGACCCGTCGCGGCTGGAACCAGTATGGAGCGCTGGCAGAACAAGATCCGGCATCTGAGGCAATTTTCGAGGGGCTGGGCCAGAAACGAGAGTGGGATTTATAAACAAGAGAAGGATAGACTTACCCAGTTGATATTGATGCTGGATTTGAAGGCGGAAACAACTCTACTAGATGCGACAGAGCAAGCTGTTAAATCCAAAGCAGAGTTGAAACTACGGGTCTTGCTTAGGGAAGAGGAGATGAAATGGGCCTTACGCGCTAAAGTACTTAAAGTCGTCCAAGGGGATGATAACACTCAATTCTTTCATATGATTGCGAATGGAAAACATAGGAGAAAGAAAATTATCCAACCCGATCAAGACGAGGGAACTGTGGTGGGTCATGAGAATCTCAAGTTATATATATCCAACTATTACAAACAACTCTTTGGCCCCCCGGTGGATAACGCGGTGACCCTAGACGAGCAGGTAATCAAGGATATTCCTTAGCTAAGGTCAGATGAAAATAACATTTTATCTGCACCTTTTATTGAGAAGGAGGTTTTTGAGGCGATCGCTCAAATGAAACCCAATAAAGCTCCGGGACCAGATGGGTTCCAGCAGAATTCTATAATAAATGTTGGCATATTGTGAAAGATGATCTTATACCTATGTTTCATGACTTCTTTTCTGGGAATCTGTAGTTGTTCCACTTGAATTTTGGTACAATAACGCTGCTGCGAAAGAAAGAGGAAGCAATTCGCATCGAGCAATTCCGACCTATATGTCTCTTGAATGTTAGTTTCAAGATATTTACGAAAGTAGCCACGAATAGGCTGACACGGATTGCTCATACGGTAGTACAACCAAGTCAGACAGCCTTTATGCCTGGAAGACATATCCTAGAAGGGGTTGTTGTCTTACACGAAACTTTACATGAAATCCATTCGAAGAAACTCGATGGGGTGATTTTCAAAGTAGATTTTGAGAAGGCATATCAAGGTCAAAAGGCCCTTTTTGCAACAGGCCATGCGCATGAAAGGTTTTAATGGGGCATGGAGGAATCAGGTGGATTCCTTTGTCCAGAAAGGTAGTGTGGGCATAAAGGTGAATGATGACATTGGTCATTACTTCCAAACACATAAAGGCCTGAGACAATGAGATCCTATATATCCAATTATGTTCAACATTGTGGCAGACATGTTGGCTGTTCTCATAGGTCGGGCCAAGGAGAGAGGCTTCATAGGTAGTCTTGTTCCCCATCTGGTGGATGGGGGTGTGTCTATCTTACAATATGCGGACGACACTATCATCTTCATGGAGCATAACCTTGCGAAGGCGAGTAATATGAAATTGGTCTTATGTTTATTTGAACAACTGTCGTGTCTTAAGATCAACTTTCACAAGAGTGAGTTGTTCTGCTTTGGTAGGGCCAAAGATGACCAAGATAGTTACAAGCAACTATTCGGCTGTGAACTAGGAGCATTACCGTTCAGTTATCTGGGCATTCCAATTCATCATAGGAAACTAACTAATAAGGAGTAGAAGTGTATCGAGGATCGTTTCGAGAAGAAGCTAAGCTGCTAGAAGGGTAAGCTCATGTCATATGGAGGAAGGCTGGTATTGATCAACTCGGTGCTCATGAGTATGCCAATGTTCCTTCTGTCTTTCTTTGAGGTACCTAAAGGGGTATGTAAGAGACTAGACTACTATCAATCCCGTTTTTTCTGGCAATCCGACAAGGTTAAGACAAAGTACCGTCTGGCAAGATGGGATATTATTTGTCGACCAAAAGATCAGGGGGGGGTCTTGGGATCGAGAACCTCGAGATTAAAAACAAATGTCTACTGAGCAAATGGTTGTTTAGGTTAGCACTTGAACCTGAGGGTATGTGGGCTCAAATCCTAAGAAATAAATACTTGCACTCTAAAACTCTTGCTCAAGTGACCGTAAGACCTAATGATTCACCATTTTGGAAGGGTCTCATGAGAGTGAAAGAAACCTTCTTCCATAGGGTGAAATTCATTGTTGGGGACGGAACAACAACAAGGTTTTGGGAGGATACTTGGTTAGGCGACACACCACTAGCTCTCCAATATCCTTCCCTGTATCATATTGCTCAACATAAAGAAGACTATGTAGCAACAATTTTGCAGATGGTCCCTTTGAATATCCAGTTCAGGAGGTCCTTGGTAGGGGAAAGATGGGCTTCCTGGTTACACCTAGTGAGGAGGTTGATGGATGTTCAACTCTCTGATCAGGATGATACATACTGGAAACTAACGAGTAATGGAGTGTTCACGGTTAAATAGATGTACTCTGATCTCATTAACTCTGGACCAATCCCAAGATCGTTACACATCTGGAAAGTTAAGGTTCCCTTGCGTATTAAAATCTTTATGTGGTTTTTTCACAAGCAAGTGATCCTCACCAAAGATAACCTACTAAAGCGGCAATGGGTAGGGAGTTAACGATGTTGCTTTTGTGTTCATGATGAAACAATTCCACATTTATTTCTTGATTGCCCTCTCGTGAAGTTACTTTGGCGGTCTGTCCATATAGCATTTAATATTACGCCTCCGGTAAGCATAGACGTGTTGTTTGGGACGTGGCTAAATGAAGTGCCTCCTCATGTTGCGTCAAGTATTCAGATTGGAATATGCGCACTTATTTGGGCTATATGGAACTGCAGGAATGATTTGATTTTAACAGAGTAGCTATTGTTAATTTCTTGCAGGTTACCTTCAGGGCTACGGCATGGATCCATTTGTGGTCGTTACTCACTCCTATGGGCTCCAGGGAGCAGCTGGCTACTTGGTGCAACCAGTGGGAGATGGTAGCGCGGGCTATTTTCAACCGGTTTGGGTGGCGGTCGCATAATAGGATATGTCCCTAGTATCTTTTCGTCCAGCCAGTTATGGCTTTGAGTATATCTTGTTTTTTTGTTTTAGCTCCTGCTGTGAGCCGTACTTTGAAGACCAGACTTTTTTGTTTTTGTTGAACTTATTTTAATAAAGTGGCCATATGCATCTCTCCGATGCAGAGGCCGGGGGATGACCTCCTTTTCTAAAAAAAGAGAATATTTGTTACTTGGTTTCCATCTCACCTGTATTTTTCACTAGTCAAGACAATATGCCCCTTAGCTCAGTCCATTGCTCAACAGTTACAAACATTCCCAACCGTATTGACTTTGTGTATAGTTATTTTCTTGGTGAAACTGATATTGTACAACCCGAAGAATCTACTTGCTAGTGTTGATGCATGTACTTAGATATCTTCCTAAAACAAAAGCTTATAGCTACATCACCAATAACTCTCTCAATGACTTGTTGAAAGATATGATTAACTTTCATGAGCCCGACTAGAAATGATATTCACCACTAGGGTTTCCACCTCTGATAGAGTATGTCTTTGGAGATATTTTCTTGGTAACAATTCTTGCCAAATTATATCATTATATTCTAACATCAATAAAAGTTTGCATAGCCTGCATTGGTTCATGGCTTGAAGATCGAGCACACCAACCCCTCCACATTTCTTAGGCATACTCACTATCTTCCAATTTACTAAATGATACTTCCTCTTGTTCTTTGACTTCTGCCATACCATCCTCGTTCTATTAGAATTCACAGTGCCCCTTTTGGTGCCTCCAGGAGGAGAGTATATACAGAGGTATGCTACTAAGACAAGCATTTGTCAATAGAAGTCTATATCCAATTGAGAGCAAGTTACCAATCCATTCAACCATCCTTTCCCCCCTTTTTTTCTTCCACCAACCTCCAATGTGAGACCTTATGTATTTCCTCACACTAGGAATGACTGAATATTGTAGTGGAAGTTTTCCAGCAGCATAGATAAAGTTCATAACTGTATAGCCTAGAACAACTACTGTGCTCGCCTAACCAATATCCAACTAGAGGACAAATAAGGCTTATTTACGTGGAGTTTACACCCAGATTGGCTAATTCAACTATTGTGCTCGCCTAACCAATATCCAGCTAGATGACAAATAAGGCTTATTTATGTGGAGTTTACACCTATATAGGTTAGAACAACTATTGTGCTCGCCTAACCAATATCCAGCTAGAGGACAAATAAGGCTTATTTACGTGGAGTTTACACCTGGATTGGCTAATTTTTCCAAATCAATGTATGTGACCTTGATGCGGTATGACACACTAATAGAAACTAAACAACTCTAGTTTTTTCAAATATTAAAAGCGCATAGGGTTTAATATTAACCAAAGACCATATCCTTAGACAAAATTGCCATATTCTTAGACAGTTTTTAAATTGCCATTTTGCTAGAGCTGTTTGGTGTATAGTTCAGGGGGCACCCAACTTAGTCCCACCATGATGCGTTGCTAATATGTTCAGAATTTTGTTGCGGAAGTTTCCTAGTAACTTGCGAGCTTTGATCCTAGTTGAAGCGACTACTCTTTGTTGGCCACTACGGCTTCATCATGGTCTAATCTTCAACTCAGGATGACCAAGAGTTGGTGATGACATCATACTCATAGCTGGAAACCGTCATCATAGACCCGTTTACCCAACATGGGTGGCAATTTACTCTTCTTCAGTGGCATGTTAAGTATGAACTTTGTGGTGGGATCAATAGTTTTCCTATTTATATACAGCAAATCGAACCATTCCATGCATGCTTGTTCATGCGTGAGTGCATTGTTTTGGTTTAGTTGTGTGGATTCTTGATGTAGAGAGTAGACGGCCCAGACTCTTCTATGTTTTATCACCTAGATACATTGTAAAATGAGTGCACAACTTCCAGACAAAAAAAATCTTACATGACAATTTTCTTGGTCTGTGTACTCACCACGCGTAGGAAATTTTACTAACTACAAAATTGACTGATAGGGCTGGCCCGGTAATTTATTTTGGGCTAGCCTAGTCAAAAGTACAATTTGGAAGTATTTTGTCTATAATGTTGCTCCCTGGGGTATAGGGCTTGCACATGCTTTTCGGTTGTCGATTTGACTAATCAAATATGTGTTATATGTTACCAAAATTATATTATAGGATTAGTACGTTGATGAAGCTTCTAAACATATAGTTTTCATCTACATATTGGAAATTTTGGTCTGTGCCACTATTGAACTCAGATATTCGAAGGTTGCCACTCAAACTTCACAAATTTGGTATGTGCCACTATCTAGTGCAAAGAAATTAGCTGCATGCCCCCACACCGTCTTTGCTTGTTTCCATCATGTTGTCATCTAACTTGACCCCTTTTGTCATTTGAGACCCACTAGATGTCATGTCAACTGCATGGACTTCGATACACATTCAACCGTAGCATCAGCTTGATCGTACACCACCCCAACCATTGAATGTAGCTTTTCAATGAATTTTGGTGAGAGTCTCCCACGACTATCTCCCTGCACGTGCCCTTTGTTATTTTGTTTGACTATAATAAAAAGACTCGCACTCATCGTATTCCTCTCCTCGCGCTCCTTTACCACCCCTCCAACCACATGGCCTAGCCTTCGACCGCCATGGTGTCACCCATCCCTAGCCCATGTGCCTAGCCTTCCCACTCCGCGGAGGATACATCGCCGTTGTGCACCTCACTACCACGGGCTAACGAGGATGCCTCATTGCTGCTCTTCGAGGAGGGCACTACACCGGCCTCCCTGCCCCCACCAAGGAGGAGCCCTAGGTCCAAATGGGTGTAATGTTGTGTGGAGGTGTTGCCTCCTGCGGAGCGCGCTAGGAGTGGGGTGACCATGAAGGTTGAGGGGGAGAAGCACACTGCGAGCAAGGTAGCCAAGGAGGCTTACGTAGCCTCCAAGATAGCAAGACAAGTGGATGTCTAGCGAGAGGCTTGTGCGAAGGACGAGTTGGTGGAGGCCAACGCCTTGAATGTCGCTGAGCCAGATGTCTCATCCTCGTCTAGCAATGCGTCACTCGGAGTCATTGCTAGCGAGGTTAAGCAATGGTTGGTGTCAAATTCCTTGACCTTGTCAATACCTCATGATTTGCAAGCCGAAGAGGAGGCGATCTTCCACCGCGTTAGGAAGCACCCGTGCACCAGGGACCTCGTGGCATGCCGCACATGCGCTAGGGACTTTCGTGGCTACTAGGAGTAGTATAGTTTAGTTTAGTAAGGGATCTTGTTAGTAGATAGTTTAGTGATCCTATTAATAGGTAGTAAATATGGGATCCCTTTAGTTAAATATGTAATGAAAAAAATTTGAATTAATTTTTGATTTATCTATATAGATTGTGAAAGTGCTAGTTATCGACTAGAGGGGAGTGAACAGGTGATTTTTATGAAAGTCTTCGAAGCAAGCAAAGTCTTTGAAGACGCGTAAGCAACACATTAAGTAAACAGAGTATGGCAGAAGATCAACTACACTAACCATGCTATAAGCAACACAGTGGAAGTGAGAAGTGAAGATAGTAAGCGAACAATTGAAACAGCTAATATGAAGACAAAGATGGGATCAAAGGGAATGTCTTTAAGTAATGTTTTCACACAGAGATGAGCAAGCAAAGGCTTCACATTACAAAATAGTAAGTAAAGGAGTAAAGTGATAGAACTAGTTGCTCGAAGAAGACAAACGATTTGTTTGACAAGTTCCAGCTGCTATGACAGCTGTACATCTGGCTGGGGAGGCTGAGAATGAACTCTAAAGACTTGGTCTTCACCTTATTCCCTTGAGCTAAGATCACTTAGACCTCTCCCAATCACTTAGGTAAGTCTTCAAGGTAGACTTCCAAACCTTCACAAACTTCGTTCACCGGCAATCCAAAATGGCTCTTGGATGCTCAGAACATGACGCCTAACCATCTGCAAGATCACAGTCCTCAAGTGTAACAAGTATTTTGTTCACTCAAAACAAAATATCTTCAGTGATGCTCAATCACTTTGGGCTCTGGGTGTTTGGGTTTTTCCTCGTAGGAATCTCTCTCAAAGAGTTTGGAGGTCAGTTGCTCTCAAGCGACAAAAGCTGTGCAATAACTCGGGGCATCCACCAACTTATGGTGGAGGGGGGTGGCTATTTATAGCCAGGGGCAACCTGACATGATTTGACTAAAATGATCATGGGCCATCAATCAACTGACTTGTGTCTGAACGGTCGGGTTTCAAACTCACGCGACAATATTGCTTGGGCTACAAGCAATGCTGACTCATCCAACACTAGAAGAGATTTTCTCTCATTGTCTTCACAAGGAAGACATAGGCTTTTGGTTGAGCAATCACTTCAACAACTGTCTTCGCACCACCTCGACCCCACTTAACAGTGTGGTGGTTCCTTTGACTCAGTAAACAGAAAATGAAACCTACAAAGAAGCTAAGTCTTTAGTTCCATTGTCTTCATTCATTATCTTCAAAGGCAACCATTGGCTTCAATGTCTTCAAACATTTTTAGAGGCCGTCTTTGATAGTTAACCCAAATCTCTAGGGACTTCTATCTGTGTTATCCCGTGACTCTCACAAACACATTAGTCCCTCAGCCACGTTTATCATCAACACTCCAAAACCAACAAAGGGGTGGCACTAGATGCACTTATAGATTATTTACTTATTAATTATTGTATCATTTTTTTAACAACTTAATATATCACATCACTTTCTCAATCGATACTGATGGCCGGTCCTATGCCCGACCCCTTGTACCAATGAAGTAATGTCAAGCAAATTAGCACACAAAGCTACTTCATAGATGTATAAAATCACAGTACAAAACAAGAACTGCAAAATGCTTAAAACTACTAGGGAAAATAGACAAAACTAAAATAATCCCTTTTGTTTTGATTTTTTAAAAAAGATTTGTTTTTCTTTTGTCAAAAAGTAGAAAGTGGATGACATAGTGGAGAATTTGACAGCAGGATGCTGCTAACGCGACACTACGATCAGAGACCCTTCGAAGAAACTGTGTGCGATGCAATAATCACAAACGATGGTGTAAAAGAACCGTAAAAAAGATGCAAAACGTTTGCGCTGGCGGAGCTATCAACACGGTTCATATTTAAGTTGCGTGTGTGATCCAGGGCATACGGTTCAGTCCAATGAACTGTTTGCGATGAGGCGGAACAAAAGAAACAGGCAGCCTGATGAAGGCGTGTGCGATATAAAACATACGGTTCACTCGGATGAACTGTTTGTGATTACGCAACACAAAAAAAACGGTCAGCCAGATCAAGGTGTGTGTGATTGAGGGCATACGCTTCAGAAGGATTAATTGTTTGCGATTAGGCAACATAACAGAAACGGGTCAGCCAATCAAAGTGTCTGCGATTGATGGCATACACTTCACATGGATGAACTGTTTGCGATTAGTCACAACAAACTGAAATAATTAGATAGATCAACGTGTGTGCGCTAGACGGGCACACACATTCTAATTAAAAAATCGTGCGCGATAATAATAACGAGCGCGCACGGTTGTTGGAACAAGAGGTGTGCTGACATTGCCTATTGCGGTGCATCCTATGGTGCAAACGCCACGTACGCGGCCGAGAAGGCGTACATGCCCACGTTACACCTTCTGGAAATAGTGCCGCACTTATAACCGTCAGTAAATTTTGAGCATGCGTCCCGTCACAATTTTTTTAGAACAATAGGGAGGCCGCGTCCCGTCACATTCCAAATTGTAAACCTGTTCACACCGATCAAAACCTAAATGGTTTCCCAGTTAGGAGTGTATTACTACTTGGTTATAAATACTACTACTCCAAGATGACTTCACATTCCTGCTCAACTCCTCATTCACAAAAACAAACAAGTCATTCATCATCGTTCCCTTGCGTCTGCCATGGCCAGCGTGAGTTCTGGGTTGAGAGATTGCTATCAGGGAGAGGCGAGCCTAGAAGCGGAAGCATGAGAGATGTCCCGCCTCGCCGCGAAAGCAGTCAACATGTCTCGCCACACGACCGTAGCAGCAGAGAGGTCCCACCGCGCCACCGAAGCAACACGGAGGTCCCGCCGCACCGTCGATGCAGCAGACTGGTCCGGCCGCACCGCGGAAGTAGAAAAGATGTCCCGCCGCGTCGCGAATGCAGCAGAGATGTCCTCCCGCGTCGCGGCGGCCTGGGAAAATGTCTCGCAGGCAGGCGAGGACTCTTAGAGGCGCATGCGTGCCCTCGTCCTTAGGCAGATGGATCAGATCTCCAGGTGGGCGAGGTTGCAGGATGACCTGAAAGCCTCGTTTGAACAGTCTACCGACGTCATCCGGCAACTAAATGAGAGCAATGCGAAGTTCCGGGCCGAGCATGACCTACCGAGGGCGAAGATCGTCGGAAGTGAGGAGCAGCAGGAGCAGACCACTGCCTTGTTGAAGAGGACCGGCATCATCGTCGAGAAACTTATGGACGGGAATGCCATGCTGCTCATCGAACGCAGAAGGCTGGTGGAGGAATCCATGGATGCTCTCAAGCAGCAACATGAGGACAAGAAAGAGCTCGTCGCCGCTCACCGCGGATACTAGTTCCCACGGCCCGCAACAATGCATCGAGAAAGTAGAGATCAACGAGCCAGATCGTTGTCTTCCTTCTTATTTTGCCCTTGGGTATTTCGGGCGTTGCCGCATGTAGCTTTTTTTAATTATGTTCCTAAATATGTAAGACAATTATTATCCACTATCATTTTCCTTATATTCATCATGCTTGCTATAAGTCGCAGTCGATGCTATATAGGCCCGTCGGATCTTACATCAAGATCCGTGCAAAACTTGCTATATATGTACTCCAACCAGTAGTAAGTAATAACACAAAAGAGAAAAATACTGGCTGGGAGGTCTATTTTAGTTTCTTATAATTGTACATGTCCATCTGTACATCGAGTTGATTTATACTAGCTACTGAACTATGAATATACTCCAAAGCACATGGAGTATGTATATAGTTCAAAACACAATATGAAAGTTAAACCATGATCAGGAGTAGCAGCTGGCCTTGAATGATTGGAGGAATGGCAGATTGACAGTAATCTGAAACATGATTTTGCAAGAAACTGGAACAAACATCATTGTAAAAAAGGATGAACTAAAGCCAAGCAGTTAGATGGAAAACTATGGTTTCGTGTAGTACACTACTTCATGACAAGTAACACAATTGCCGAATCTTAATTCCAAGCGTACATTTCATTATAAGATGTATGCATATACCTCCGTTCAATGATCATTATACTAATTTCCACATAGAAGTAAAGTTTTGCTAATTTTACATGGACTGAGATTTTGTTCAGTCGAGATCGATTTCCAAAAGGTGCAAACTGATCGAGGCATATACAAACTCTAGAAGTAGCATCAAACATTATTTCTTACACTTGAGAAAGTCAAAGTTATATAGAAATTGTTTCACAAGCACCAAGCCAAACCTAAGTTATGCTCATGTCGTAATCAAGTATGAGTATATCGAGAGTGCAGATTATATAGAAAGGATATTCATGTTAATGTTTACATGTTTGTTGGTTTGTGGTCTTCCATTGCAACTTTGGAACAAAAAAATAATTATCAGTTTTTCAAACAGACACCCTAATTTCCTTACTGTTTGCTAGTTGGCAGAACTCATATAGTACACATTTACATTGAAGGTTGTATGCAAACGTTCTTGTTTTTGGTTGGTTAATTGAGTTTGATGCTCTCAGCTCTATTATATCAAGATTATGGTCTAAACCAGATGATGTACGATTCAAATAAGAATGGCACGAGGGAGTCTTATAATCTACAATGAAGATTATAAGATTACTTGCTTATTTTAGATGAACATAATGACCTTGTAGGCAGTGGTTAAAATATAGAGGGGCATAACGTTTCAGATGAGTTAAACATTACAACATTCTTAATCCATCCAAGAATATGTAGACAGATAGGAGATGTTCAGAAAATCATACAGCCGGCACAGATCGCCCCAACAGTGATAACATAGATAGGCAAAACATAGAAGGACACAAGTAAGATAGCTTATTTGAATAATAGGGAGATCACATCTCAAACAAATTAAGATAGCTTACTTGAAAGACTGGGTGATCCTTTCATCTCAACCAAATCATCTCTCTGCTGATGGCTAGAATCTTGCTTCACAATCCAACAATCTGAAATTATCACGGAGGCTGGCGGCTAGGAAGAAGGGTTGATCGCCAGCCAAGGCGGATGGAGATGGAGCTGAATGTGTAGTGGCGCCATGGATCGAGCTACGACCCCTTGTTGAATGGACACCATCTTGTGTACCTTCAGCTGTCGATCCGAGAGCTCTACATGAGAAGGAACAATAGGTCAGATGAGACTATATTAACGCGTGTGGAGTATATAAAGAGCACCAATGGATGTTCCTGCAATTATCTGTCGCCGACAAGTGACACACATCGATCAATTGCCATTAAAATCTTGTAACATCAGTTATTTACCTCCTTGATTTCCGGCAACTAATTGCTGCTCATGCGGTGACCCTATCACCTGTATCGAATGGAAAAGACATAGAATCGCCAGGCCAGCGAGGCATACATGGAACAGTTGACCCATACATCTAAATAACAGACTGTGGATTTTGTTATGTGAGCATCGGCCCAGCTTGTATAGCACTCGGTGTTCAGCACCGAAGCCCACACGGATTGGAAGTACTCCCTCCATTTCTAAATATAAGTCTGTTAGATATTTCAATAAGGATTGGATACAAATGTATATAGATGTATGTTAGAGCGTACATTCATTTTGCTCCGTATGTAGTCCATATTGGAATCTCTAAAAGGACTTATATTATGGGACGGAGGGAGTACATCCAAGGGTCAGAAACGTATAGAAGTTCAGATAGAATGGCTGAACACGTTGACAACCTGAGATTGATAGATTAAGCAAGGTTTATTCGAGAGGAAATTATTTGTATACCTCAGAGAAGCTGCTGCAGTATAATTTCAATTTGGCTCGTTGGTTAAATGGGAAACAAATTCAGTTTCTGTTGGGCTGTAATTCTTGTGGCACTTTATGATAACATGAACAACCTCTTGCCTGATGCCAGCTCTAAAACAAAAACAGTTATACAATTAGTCCAGGGCGTTTCTACACGGATGAGTTGGATAATAAATCACATGAACTCGACACAACTTGAAGGTTTCCCACGCGCAAGTGCTCACTGTCGATTGAGACTGTGATAAGACCTGAGAACGGCTGCTCCGAAAATGCAAGCACATTCAGTTGCCTCCTAGTCATTTTTAGTCCTAAGCTACAAAAGGAAATGAGAATAAGATTGCACTCAAGTTTGACAACTTCGGGTTCAGATTTCTTGAAAGCTATTGATCATCTTCTGTTGCTATCCACATATAAACAAGTTAGATGTAGAATAAACTTGTTGGTGCAGACTCATACGTCTCCAACATATATACTTTTTCTCACGCTTTTCCTCTTGGTTTGGACTCTAATTTGCATGATTTGAATAAAACTAACCCCAGACTGACGATGTTTTCAGCAGAACTACCATGGTGTTGTTTTTATGCAGAAATAAAAGTTTTCGGAATGGAACGAAACTTTTTGAGGATTTTTTATATCAATAATAAGAATTACTGGAGCCAAGACCCACCAGAGAGGGGCCCCTGGGTGGGCACAACTCACCAGGGCGCGCCCCCTCTCCTGGCATGCCCAGGTGGGTTGTACCCACCTAGTGGCCCTGCTGACGACCCCTCTGATACTATAAATTCACATATTTTCAGAAAAAATCAGGGAGAAAGAATTATCGCGATCCACAAGACGGAGCCGCCGCCAAGCCCTGTTCTTCCTCGGGAGGGCAGATCTGAAGTCCCTTTGGGGCTCCGGAGAAGGGGATCTTCGTTCTTTGTCATCACCAACCCTTCTCCATCACCAATTCCGTGATACTCCTCACCGGGAGTGAGTAATTCCTTCGTAGGCTCGCTGGTCGGTGAGGAGTTGGATGAGATTCATCATGTAATCGAGTTAGTTTAGTTAGGGACTGATCCCTAGTATCCAATATGTTCTTAGATTGATGTTGATATGACTTTGCCATGCTTAATGCTTGTCACTTTGGGCCCGAGTGCCACGATTTCAGATCTGAACCGTTTATGTTATCGTCATTATATCCATGTTCTAGATCCGATCTTGCAAGTTATAGTCACCTACTACGGTTATGATTCGGCAACCCCGGTGTGACAACAACCGGGCCCACTCCCGGTGATGACCGTAGTTTGACGAGTTCATGTATTCACTCTGTGTTAATGCTTTGTTGCAGTTCTCTATTAAAAGGAGGCCTTAATATCCCTTAGTTTCCAATATGGACCCCGCTACCATGGGAGGGTAGGACAAAAGATGTCATGCAAGTTATTTTAATAAAGCACGTATGACTATTTACGGAATACATGCCTACATTATATCGATGAACTGGAGCTAGTGCCGTATCACCCTAGGTTACAACTGTCTCATGATGAATATCATCCAACAATTCACCGATCCAATGCCTACGAATTTATCCTTATTGATCTTGCTGCGTTACTATTGCTATCATCACTGTTACACTTGCTACAAATTACTGCTATCACTATTACTGTTACCGTTGCTGCTGTCACTACGATCAAAACTATCATATTACTGTGCTACTGATCACTTTGCTACAAATAATTAATCTCCAGGTGTGATTGAATTGACAACTCAGCTACTAATACCTTCAAATATTCTTTGGCTCCCCTTGTGTGGAATCTATAAATTTGGGTTGAATACTTTACCCTTGAAAACTGTTGCGATCCCCTATACTTGTGGGTTATCAAGACCTTTTTATGGCGCCGTTGCCGGAGAGCATAGCTATATTTTTTGAGTCACTTGGGATTATTATCATATTATCACGATGAAGAATCTGAAGGATGCTAAGACTAAGATATTTCCCTCAAAGACGAGGGGATGTAAGGAACTGCCATCCAGTTCTGCTTTAGATTCACCTTCTGTTATGAATAAACTTGCAACACCACCACATGCTACTAATTCTGATATGTTGCAAGTTATTGATGATGCTACTTCTATTATGAATGATGCTTATGATGATGCTAGTACCTTGCTTTAGAATGATGATATGCCACTTGGTGAATTTCTTGATAAACAAATTGCTAGAGTTATACAACATGATGGTTGAATCTGATGATGAGCTTGAAACTGAATCGCCTGAAACTCCTGCTAGAACTAGCCCTCCTAGATGTGAATTGCCTAAGGTACCGGAAGTTTATGTTATGAGTGAAGAAACAACTAGAGATATTCTTGCTTGCAATGATAGAGATGATCTAGGGAAATTATTACACATGTATAAAGAAAAATCTCTGAATGCTAGAATGAAATGTGATCCTAAGTTTGCTACTTCACCTATCTTTATTGATGATAAGGATTATGAATTCTCTGTTGACCCAAAGCTAATTACTCTGGTTGAATCTGATCCTTTACATGGTTATGAAACTGAAACTGTTATGGCACATCTTACTAAGTTGAATGACATAGCCACCCTTTTTACTCATGATGAGAAAACTCTCTATTACTTTATTCTCAAATTATTTCCTTTCTCATTAAAGGGTGATGCTAAAGCTTGGTACAATACTCTTTCTCCTGGTTGTATGTGTAGTCCCCAGGATATGACTTATTACTTCTCTGAAAAATATTTTCCTGCTCATATGAAACAAGCCGCCTTACATGAAATATTCAACTTTGTGCAAACTGAAGAAGAGAATCTCCCATAAGCTTGGGGGAGGCTTTGCCAGTTACTCAATGCTTTGCCTGATCATCCTCTTAAGAAAAATGAAATACTTGATATCTTCTATAATGGACTAACCGATGCTTCTAGGGACTTCCTAGATAGTTGTGCTGGTTGTGTTTTCAGGGATCGAACTATTCCTCAAGCTGAAGAATTATTGAATAACATATTAAAAAATTATGATGATTGGACTATTCCTGAACCACCGCCTAAACCCACTCTGAAGAAGAGGGGTATATTATATCTCAGTCTCGAAGATATGCAAGAGGCAAAGAAATCTATGAAGGAAAAGGGTATTAAAGCTGAGGATGTTAAAAATTTATCTCCTATGGATGAAATACATGGGCTTAATACACCACCAATGCCTAAGGCGGTAGAGGTAAATTCTATTATGAAGTTTAATGATAATGATAATCCTCACAATATGCATCCTAGTCAATGCTTTTATGAGTTAGAAAACTATATTAGAAAACAAGATCACTTCAATGCAAATGTTATGAAACAATTGAAATATAATTCTGATATGATAGCTCGCTTGAGTGACTTCTTATTTAGAATATGAAATGATGTTAGAGGTGTTGGAAAACATGCATCTATGGTACAAACTCAGTTAGCACAACTTGCTAAATCTCAAAGAGAATTGCTTGATGAAATGAGTCATAATATGCATGACTTTGCTATTAGAGTTACAACTAGAGGAGCTAAAATGACTCAGGAACCACTTTATCCTGAGGGACACCCTAAAAGAATTGAACAAGATTCACAAAGAGCTAACACTAGTGCACTTAGTCCTTCTAAAAAGAAAAATAAAAAGTAGAATGATAGGACTTCACATGCTCCTAGTGAACCTGAAATAGAAAAACCTCCTGATATTGATAATGAAATTTCTATCTCTGATGCTGAAACTCAATCTGGTAATGGATACTCATCTAATGATAATTATAATGAAAAAGATAATGATGAGGTTCATGAAGACTCTCAACCAACCAATGAAAAATAACCAGACAATGATGTTGAGATAGAACCACATGTTGATCTTGATAACCCACAAGCTAAAAACAAAAGATATTACAAAAGAGACTTCATTGCTAGAAAACACGGTAAAGAAAGAGAACCGTGGGTTCAAAAACCTATGCCTTTTCCACCCAAGTCAACTAAAAAGAATGACGATGAAGAATTTGAATGCTTTGCTGAAATGCCGTGGCCAGTATTTTTGCGTACTCGCTTGACTGATATCTTGAAAATGCCTCCTTATGCAAAGTATACGAAAGACATCATCACAAATAAGAGAAAAATACCGGAAGCTGAAATCTCCACTATGCTTGCTAATTATTCTATTAAAGATGGAGTACCTAAAAAACTTGGAGATCCGGGAATACCAACTATACCTTGCTCTATCAAAAAGAATTATGTGAAAACTGCTTTGTGTGATTTAGGAGCTGGTGTTAGTGTTATGCCTTTGTCTTTATATAAAAGACTTTACTTGAATAAACTCACACCTACTGAAATATCTTTGCAAACGGCTGACAAATCAACTGCCATACCTATCGGTATCTGTAAGGATGTGCCTGTTGTTGTTGCTAATATTACTATTTTGACTGACTTTGTTATACTTGAGATGCCCGAGGACGACAACATGTCGATTATCCTTGGTAGCCTTCTTGAATACTGCAGGGGCTGTTATTGATTGCAATAAAAGCTAGGTCACTTTTCATATTAATGGCAATGAGCATACGGTGCATTTTCCGGAGAAACAATTCCAAGTGAATGGTATTAATGTTATTGAAAAATCTCCGACAATCACAATTGGAAATTTTCAAATACCTCTACCTACTGTAAAAAAGAAATATGAAATGTTTATTGTTGGGGAAATGCAGATCCCCATTGAGGTAACTTAATGATTTACGTAAGTTCTTTGGTTTCATGCTAATCGAAAGTGGTTGTTGCTACCTCTTGAGCAAGCGTTGGTTTTCCCTTGAAGAGGAAAGGGTGATGCAGCATAGTAGCGTAAGTATTTCCCTCAGTTTTTGAAAACCAAGGTATCAATCCAGTAGGAGGTAACACACAAGTCACCTAGTACCTGCACAAACAAACAAGAACCTCACAACCAACGCGATAAAGGGGTTGTCAATCCCTTCACGGTCACTTACGAAAGTGAGATCTGATAGAGATAATAAGATAAATATTTTTGGTATTTTTATGATATAGATTGGAAAATAAAGATTGCCAAATAAACGGTAACAGAAATAGCAAGTTGATATGAAAATAATATGATGGAAGATAGACCCAGGGGCCATAGGTTTCACTAGTGGCTTCTCTCAAGATAGCAAATTCTACGGTGGGTGAACAAATTACTGTCAAGAAATGGATATAAAAGCGAATACTTAAGAGAATATCTAGGCATGATCATGTATATAGGCATCACGTCTGCGACAAGTAGACCGAAACGATTCTGCATCTACTACTATTACTCCCCACATCGACCGCTATCCAGCATGCATCTAGAGTATTAAGTTCATAAGAACAGAGTAACACATTAGACAAGATGACATGATGTAGAGGGATAAACTCAAGCAATATGATATAAACCCCATCTTTTTATCCTCGATGGCAACAATACAATACGTGCCTTGCTGCCCCTGCTGTCACTGGGAAAGGACACCGCAAGATTGAACCCAAAGCTAAGCACTTCTCCCATTGCAAGAAAGATCAATCCAGTAGGCCAAACCAAAATGATAATTCGAAGAGACTTGCAAAAAAATTTAAATCATGCATAAAATATTTCAGAGAAGAATCAAATATTGTTCATAGATAATCTTGATTATAAACCCACAATTCATCGAATTTCGACAAACACACCGCAAAAAGAATTACATCGAATAGATCTCCAAGAGAATCGAGGAGAACTTTGTATTGAGATCCAAAGAGAGAGAAGAAGCCATCTAGCTAATAACTATGGACCTGAAGGTCTGTGGTAAACTACTCACACATCATCGGAGAGGCTATGGTGTCGATGTAGAAGCCCTCCGTGATCGATTCCCCCTCCGGCGGAGCGTCGAAAAAGGCCCCAAGATGGGATCTCACGGGTACAGAAGGTTGCGGCAGTGGAAATAGGGTTTCGTGGTGCTCCCGGATGTTTTCAGGGTATATGGGTATATATAGGAGGAAGAAGTACGTCGGTGGAGCTGTGAGGGGCCCATGAGGGTGGGGGCGCGCCTACCCCCTGGGCGCGCCCTCCTGCCTCGTGGCCTCCTCGCTTCTTTATTGTTGTCCACTCCAAGTGTCATGGATCACGTTTGTTCCAAAAGTAACTCTCCCAAAGGTTTCATTCCATTTGGATTCCGTTTGATATTCCTTTTCTGCGAAACACTAAAATAGGCAAAAAAACAACAATTTGCACTGGGCCTTTGGTTAGTAGGTTAGTCCCAAAAATAATATAAAAAGGTATATTAAAGCCCATTAAACATCCAAAACAGATAATATAATAGCATGGAACAATCAAAAAAATATAGATACATTGGAGACGTATCGAGCATCCCCAAGCTTAATTCCGGCTCGTCCTCGAGTAGGTAAATGATAAAAATAGAATTTTTGATGTGGAATGCTACCTAGCATAATTCTCAATGTAAATTTGTTTATTGTGGCATGAATGTTCAGATCCGAAAGATTCAAGACAAAATTTTAATATTGACATAAAAATAATAATACTTCAAGCATACTAACAAAGCAATCATGTCTTCTCAAAATAACATGGCCAAAGAAAGTTATCCCTACAAAATTATATAGTCTGGCTATGCTCTAGCTTCACCACACAAAGTATTTAAATCATGCACAACCCCGATGAGAAGCCAAGCAATTGTTTCATACTTTTGGTGTTCTCAAACTTTTTCAATCTTCACGCAATATATGAGCGTGAGCCATGGATATAACACTATAGGTGGAATAGAATGGTGGTTGTGGAGAACACAAAAGGAGAAGATAGTCTCACATCAACTAGGCGTATCAATGGGCTATGGAGACGCCCATCAATAGATATCAATGTGAGTGAGTAGGGATTGCCATGCAACGGATGCACTAGAGCTATAAGTGTATGAAAGCTCAACAAAAGAACTAAGTGGGTGTGCATCCAACTTGCTTTCTCACGAAGACCTAGAGCATTTTGAGGAAGCCCATCATTGGAATATACAAGACAAGTTCTATAATGTAAAATTCCCACTAGTATATGAAAGTGACAACATAGGAGACTCTCTATCATAAAGATCATGGTGCTACTTTGAAGCACAAGTGTGGTAAAAGGATAGTAGCATTGTCCCTTCTCTCTTTTTCTCTCATTTTTTGGGCCTTCTCTTTTTTATGGCCTTTCTCTTTCTTTTTTTTATTTTAGTCCGGAGTCTCATCCCGACTTGTGGGGGAATCATGGTCTCCATCATCCTTTTCTCACTTGGGACAATGCTCTAATAATGATAATCATCACACTTTTATTTACTTACAACTCAAAAATTACAACTCGATACTAGAACAAAATATGACTCTATGTGAATGCCTCCGGCGGTGTACCTGGATGTGCAATGAATCAAGAGTGACATGTATGAAAGAATTATGAACGTGTCTTTGCCACAAATACGATGTCAACTACACGATCATGCAAAGCAATATGACAATGATGAAGCGTGTCATAATAAACGGAACGGTGGTAAGTTGCATGGCAATATATCTCAGAATGGTTATGGAAATGCCATAATAGGTAGGTATGTTGGCTGTTTTGAGGGAGGTATAAGGTGGGTGTATGGTACCGGCGAAAGTTGCGCGGTACTAGAGAGGCTAGCAATAGTGAAGGGTGGGAGTGTGTATAATCCATGGACTCAACATTAGTCATAAGAACTCACATACTTATTACAAAAATCTATTAGTTATCAAAACAAAGTACTACGCGCATGCTCCTAGGGGGATAGATTGGTAGAAAAAGACCATCGCTCGTCCCCGACCGCCACTCATAAGGAAGACAATCAATAAATAAATCATGCTCCGACTTCATCACATAACGGTTCACCATACGTGCATGCTACGGGAATCACAAACTTTAACACAAGTATTTCTCAAATTCACAACTACTCAACTAGCATGACTCTAATGTCACCATCTTTATATCTCAAAACAATCATCAAGTATCAAACTTCTCATAGTATTCAATGCACCTTTTATGATAGTTTTTATTATACCCATCTTGGATGCCTATCATATTAGGACTAATTTTATAGCCAAAGCAAATTACCATGATGTTCTAAAAGACTCTCAAAATAATATAAGTGAAGCATGAGAGATAAATGATTTCTATAAAATAAAACCACCACCGTGCTCTAAAAAGATATAAGTGAAGCACAAGAGCAAAATTATCTAGCTCAAAAGATATAAGTGAAGCACATAGAGTATTCTAATAAATTCCGATTCATGTGTGTCTCTCCAATAGGCATGTAGAGCAAGGATGGTTTTGGTAAACTAAAAAGCAAAGACTCAAATCATACAAGACTCTCCAAGCAAAACACATATCATGTGGTGAATAAAAATATAGCCTCAAGTGAAGTTATCGATAGACGAAGACGAAAGAGGGGATGCCTTCCGGGGCATCCCCAAGCTTAGGCTTTTGGTTGTCCTTGAATTTTAATTTGGGGTGCCTTGGTCATCCCCAAGCTTAGGCTCTTGCCACTCTTTTTCCAAAATCTATCAAATCTTTACCCAAAACTTGAAAACTTCACAACACAAAACTTCAACAGAAAATCTCATGAGCTCTGTTAGTATAAGAAAACAAACCACCACTTCAAGGTACTGTAATGAACTCATTATTTATTTATATTGGTGTTAAACCTACTGTATTCCAACTTCTCTATGGTTCATACCCACTGATACTAGCCATAGATTCATCAAAATAAGCAAACAACACACGAGAAACAGAATCTGTCAAAAACAGAACAGTCTGTAGTAATCTGTAGGTTTCGAATACTTCTGAACCCCAAAAATTCTGAAATAAATTGGTGGATGTTAGGAATTTGTCTATTAATCATCTTCAAAAAGAATCAAACTAATCTCACTCTCTAGTAAAAAATGGCAGCAAATCTCGTGAGCGCTAAAGTTTCTGTTTTTTACAGCAAGATCGCAAAGACTTCCCTCAAGTCTTCCCAAAGGTTCTACTTGGCACAAACACTAATTAAAAGCATAAAACCACATCTAAACAGAAGCTAGATGAATTACTTATTATTAAACAGGAACAAAAAACAACAAACAAAAATAAAATTGGGTTGCCTCCCAACAAGCGCTATCGTTTAACGCCCCTAGCTAGGCATTAAAACAAGAATAGATCTAGGTATTATTATCTTTGGTATGCAATCCATAAGTGGCTCTCATAATAGATTCATAAGGTAATTTAATTTTCTTACTAGGAAATTGTTCCACGCCTTTCCTTAACGGAAATTGGAATCCAATATTTCCTTCTTTCATATCAATAATTGCACCAATCATTCTTAGGAAAGGTCTACCAAGAATAATAGGACATGTAGGATTGCAATCTATATCAAGAACAATGAAATCTACGGGAACATAATTCCTATTTTCAACAATAAGAACATCATTAATCCTTCCCATAGGTTTCTTAATAGTGTAATCCGCAAGATTCAAATTTAAAGAACAATCATCAAATTCACGAAAACCTAACACATCACACAAAGTTTTTGGAATCGTGGAAACACTAGCACCCAAATCACATAAAGCAAATCATTCATGATCTTTAATTTTAATTTTAATAGTAGGTTCCACTCATCATAGAGTTTTCTAGTAATAGAAACTTCTAATTCAAGCTTTTCTTCATAAGACTGCATTAAAGCATCAACGATATGTTTGGTAAAAGCTTTATTTTGACTATAAGCGTGAGGGGAATTTAACACATACTGCAACAAGGAAATGCAATCTATCAAAGAGCAATTATCATAATTAAATTCCTTGAAATCCAAAATAGTGGGTTCATTCATATGTAAAGTTTTGACCTCTTCAATCCCACTTTTACCATTTTTTGCATCAAGATCTAAAAGCTCCGAATCATTGGGACGCCTTTTAACCAAAGTTGACTCATATCCAGTCCCATCATTATCAAGATTCATATTGCAAAACAAAGATTTAATAGGATACACATCAATCACTTCTAGATCTTCATCCTTACTATCATGGAAACTAGAAGAACACACTTTTGTAAAAGCAATCTTTATTAGCACGCATCCTAGTGGTTCTTTCTTTGCACTCATCAATGGAAATTATTATGGCTTTGAGAGACTCGTTGATATCATGCTTAGGTGGAATATATCTAAGTTTCAAAGAATCAACATCAAGAGAAATTCTATCCACGTTCCTAGCCAACTCATCAATCTTAAGAAATTTTTCTTCAAGCAAAGCATTAAAATTATTTTGCAAAATCATAAATTCTTTAACACTAGTCCCAAAATCAAAGGGCATCTTATTAAATTTCCATAAGAGTTGTTGTACTAATTACCATAATTATTAGAGGAAATACTAGAGAACGGCCTAGGATTAAAGTTTCCCTATACGCATTGTTACCAAAATTGTTCCTACCAACAAAATTCACATCCATAGATTCATTATTATTCTCAATCAGAGTAGACAAAGGCATATCATTAGGATTAGAAGAAACACTCTTATTAGCAAACAATTTCATAAGTTCATCCATCTTTCCACTCAAAATATTAATTTCTTCTATAGCATGATCCTTTTTACTAGTAGAGATTTTGGTGTGCCATTGAGAATAATTAACCATAATATTATCTAGGAGTTTAGTAGCTTCTCCTAAAGTGATTTCCATAAAAGTGCCCCCCGTGACCGAATCTAAAAGATTTCTAGAAGCAAAATTCAATCCAGCATAAAATTTTTGTATGATCATCCATAAATTCAAACCATGTGTAGGGCAATTACGTATCATTAACTTCATCCTATCCCAAGCTTGTGCAACATGCTCAAGATCAAGTTGCTTAAAATTCATAATATCGTTTCTAAGAGAGATGATCTTAGCAGGAGGAAAATACTTAGAGATAAAAGCATCTTTGCACTTATTCCATGAATCAATACTATTTTTAGGCAAAGAGGAAAACCAAGTTCTAGCACGATCTCTAAGCAAAAACGGGAATAACTTCAATTTAACAATAGCATTATCCACATCTTTCTTCTTTTGCATATCACACAAATCAACAAATCTGTTTAGATGGGTAGCAGCATCTTCACTAGGAAGGCCAGAAAACGGATCTTTCATGACAAGATTAAACAAAGCAGTATTAATTTCACAAGATTCAACATCGGTAAGAGGATCAATCGGAGTGCTAATAAAATCATTATTGTTGGTATTGGAAAAGTCACACAATTTAGTATTATCTTGAGCCATCGTGATAAACAATCCAACACAGAAGCAAGCAAAAAGAGGCAAACGAAAAAGAGGCGAGCGGAAAAGAGGGCGAATAAAACGACAAGGGTGAAGTGGGGGAGAGGAAACGAGAGGCAAATGGAAAATAATGTAATGCGAGGGATAAGAGTTTGTGATGGGTACTTGGTATGTCTTGACTTGATGCAACCACCCCGGCAATGGCGTCAGAAATCCTTCTTGCTACCTCTTGAGCATGCATTAGTTTTCCCTTGAAGAGGAAAGGGTGATGCAGCATAGTAGCATAAGTATTTCCCTCAGTTTTTGAGAACCAAGGTATCAATCCAGTAGGAGGTAACACACAAGTCACCTAGTACCCGAACAAACAAACAAGAACCTCGCAACCAACGCGATAAAGGGGTTGTCCATCCCTTCACGGTCACTTACGAAAGTGAGATCTGATAGAGATAATAAGATAAATATTTTTGGTATTTTTATGATATAGATTGGAAAATAAAGATTTCAAAATAAACGGTAATAGAAATAGCAAGTTGATATGAAAATAATATGATGGAAGGTAGACCCAGGGCCATAGGTTTCACTAGTGGCTTCTCTCAAGATAGCAAATTCTACGGTGGGTGAACAAATTACTGTCGAGCAATTGATAGAAAAGCGAATACTTATGAGAATATCTAGGCATGATCATGTATATAGGCATCACGTCCGCGACAAGTAGACCGAAACGATTCTGCATCTACTACTATTACTCCACACATCGACCGCTATCCAGCATGCATCTAGAGTATTAAGTTCATAAGAACAGAGTAACACATTAGACAAGATGACATGATGTAGAGAGATAAACTCAAGCAATATGATATAAACCCCATCTTTTTATCCTCGATGGCAATAATACAATACGTGCCTTGCTGCCCCTGCTGTCACTGGGAAAGGACACCGCAAGATTGAACCCAAAGCTAAGCACTTCTCCCATTGCAAGAAAGATCAATCCAGTATGCCAAACCAAAATGATAATTCGAAGAGACTTGCAAAGATTTTTAAATCATGCATAAACGATTTCAGAAAAGAATCAAATATTGTTCATAGATAATCTTGATTATAAACCCACAATTCATCGGATTTCCACAAACACACCGCAAAAAGAATTACATCGAATAGATCTCCAAGGGAATCGAGGAGAACTTTGTTTTGAGATCCAAAGAGAGAGAAGAAGCCATCTAGCTAATAACTATGGACCCGAAGGTCTATGGTAAACTACTCACACATCATCAGAGAGGCTATGGTGTCGATGTAGAAGCCCTCCGTGCTCGATTCCCCCTCCGGCGGAGCGTCGGAAAAGGCCGCAAGATGGGATCTCACGGGTACAGAAGGTTGCGGCGGTGGAAATAGGGTTTCCTGGTGCTCTCGGATGTTTTCGGGGTATATGGGTATATATAGGAGGAAGAAGTACGTCAGTGGAGCTGCGAGGAGCCCATGAGGGTGGGGGGCGCGCCTACCCCCTGGGTGCGCCCTCCTCCCTCGTGGCGTCCTCGCTTCTTTCTTGATGTCCACTCCAAGTTTCCTCGATCACGTTTGTTCCAAAAATAACTCTCCCGAAGGTTTCATTCCATTTGGATTCTATTTGATATTCCTTTTCTACAAAACACTAAAATAGGCAAAAAAACAGCAATTTGCACTGGGCCTTTGGTTAGTAGGTTAGTCCCAAAAATAATATGAAAAGGTATATTAAAGCCCATTAAACATCGAAAACAGATAATATAATAGCATGGAACAATTAAAAATTATAGATACATTGGAGACGTATCAGTTGTAAATAAGACTTGATCAACCTTATTAGTGGATCATTTTTGAACGGTATGAAGTTGATGAATTTAGTAAGCACTACTTTCTGTCCCTACTTTTTATTCTCTGTTTTTATTAGTTAAATAAAATAAAATGCCATGTTTTGTCTGTTTTCTGAAATCCCCGTGCAATAAAAAATGACCCAAAAATAAAAGTTCTCAGGATGCCCTGAAAATTGAATACGATTTTTTGTGAATATTTGGGAATTTTTGGTGCAATAAACATCAGAGGGAGGTGCACCAGGTGGGCACAACCCACCTGGGCACGCCAGCACCCCTAGGCGCGCCCTGGTGGGTTGTGGTCCCCACGTGGGCCCCCTCACTTACCTCTTCATACCATATCATCACTTATCTCCAGAAAAAAAATCCCCATTGCTCTCTCTCCCGTGTTCTTGAGCTCAAACCCACGGATTTCGATCTCTTTGCTCGAAGCTCCGTTTCCGAAATTGTATCAGGGGATTGTTGCTTGGTATGTGACTCCACCATTTGTCCAATTAGTTTTTGTGTTAGTGGTTTATACTTTGAATAATTAGCTACTCTTGGTGCTGCTGTAGATGTGCTTGCATGTTGAATTCGTAGTGTTCTAAGTAGTTTAAATGCTTGTTATGGCCTCTATGTATCCCTATGAGTAGTTGCTATCAATCTTACAAAGTTTTGTTGACAATTTTTTTGTCACTCAAAATTTTTTATTTTCAGAAAATTATACGTGGACATGATGAACCTATTTGGAAGGAGTTCTTAGAGGAGACGATCCTCGGGGGCATCTTCTAGTGACAGTTCTGCTCATCGGTCTTATGTTGAACCAAGTAAAAGTTCCACGCGAGATGCCGCCACCAAGACATGTTTATGGCCTAGCGATGAATATATGGCGGGTGTGGGCATTAAGGAAGAAATTTAGCAATATGTTCACAATGCCGGCCTCGGTCCCTTCCTATCAGATAAGTGTGCACAACACCAACTTCTCACTGAATCATTTGTCAAGGGATTTAAATATTTTCCACGTGAGTCCAGGGTGTCGTTTATGCTTTATGATAATCCTTATACTATCCCACTGGAGAATTTTTCTTACCATTGCAAACTGCCATTTTGGGGTTCACTTAATGAGCCACCAACGGTTGAATACGAGTCTTTCTTGACTAGCCTTTGTTATGGTGGAAATAGAGGAGTGAGACAAGGAAGAATAAAGAGCATTCGCTTTCCCGCAATTCAGTATTTTGCATTATTTAACGGGAAATGCATAGTAGGCAAGCAAGACTGTAGCATACTTTGTGCGCCAGACTTGAGCCTCCTTCACACCGCTCTCACTGTTGAAAGGAATTATAACCTTGGAGCGATTGTTGCACATAGACTTCAGCACAATGCTAACCGTGGTTGGTTCTATGGTGGAATTTATGTCACACGTTTAGCACGAGGACTGGGTGTTTCACCTTTTCCCTTTGATCCTATCCTACCGACGCGTTATTTAGATTTTGACACTTTAAAAGAACATAAGATTCTCAAGGGAAGGGTTGATAACTTCACTTATAATCTAATGTTTAACCAAAAATCTATTGTGGACACGTATTTGCCTGCACCTGCTCTTTTTGATTATAACAACAAGGGAAGATATTTTATTCTTGAGAGCGAGGCCCGAGCTCATAACGCAACAGTGGTGGTGGCGCGGCATGCTGAGGCATCCACACTGAGAGCCTCCGTGAGCTACCACGCCGACTACTACCTTCCAGGCTACTGATTGATTACAAAGTTAGGCCAAAAGCCTAAGCTTGGGGGAGTACATGTCTCTCACCGAATTTACATTCATGTCCACTTATTCCATTTGTCGGTGCTCACATTTTTTTTTCATTGTATCATCCATGCTTAGATTTATTTTCCTGCTTTCTTCTTGTGTGTTTGAAAAACTTTAGAAAAACCAAAAAAATTAGTTGTAGTTAATTTACTTTCTATGCATGCTTAGTAGTATTACTAAAAAGAAAATCCAAAAAGATTTCCTTGTTCTTCTTTTGCTTGTTGGGAGCTTTCCCGTGTAAATAGTCTTTCTCGTTTTTTACTTTTCCCTTTTATTTGCTTGTTCAAGAAAACCAAAAACTCCAAAAATATTTTAGCGTGTTCCTCTGAAATTCTTTTCTTTTATTTGAGTTGTACTGAGGAGAAGACCACGATGAAAATGTTGAGTGGCTCTCATATGAATAATTGTTGAACTAATAAAGAGCCCATTTTACCTTGTCTTCTCCTGTTGAATAAATGTTTGCAGATTCTAGCTTAGTCCATGGCACTCTTGCACTATTATTTTTTTAATATCATTCGGTCGTGCAAGTGAAAGGCAATAATGACGACATCCGATGAACTGGTCGTGGCAAAGAGATACTGGTATGAAATTGACTTGTCTTGTCCGTGTAAATATGTTTAACCGAGCGTCCATGATTCAGCTCGTTATGATTAAACATGTTTGCAATGACAATTAGAGATTATAGTTTCTCATGCCATGCATAAGTAGCTGGGAGTTAATAATGATTTAGCTTGGATATCAACATAGTGTTAAAATAATTGTGATGTAGTACGATGATATGGTATCCTCCTCTGAATGTTCAAGTGGCTTGACTTGGTACATGTTCATGCATGTAGTTGAATCAAAACCAACATAGCCTCCATAATGTTTATGTTCATGGTGTTCATATCCTACTCATGCTAGTGTCCAATGTTACTTACACATAATGCATGGTTATGATCGTTGTTGCTCTCTAGCTGGCCGCTTCTCAATCTTAATTGCTAGCCTTCGCCTGTACTAAGTGGGGATTCTTCTTGTACATCAAAAACCTTGAACCCAAAGTTATTCCAGATGAGTCCACCATACCTACCTATATACCATATTACCCTGCCATCCTAAGTAAATTTGCATGTGCCACCTCTAAAAACTTCTAAAAATTTATCTGTTTTGTGTGTCTGGATCATTCATGGAACGACAGGAGGTGGTCGGTATCTTCCATGCTAAGCAGGTTATTCTCAGGTCGAGTGTTTATTCACTCGCCATCGCACGAGAAAATAGGCGGTAATACGGATGCCCAGTCCCAAACTGCAAAATACAAAGAGAGTTCATCTCTTAAATAATCAAACAAAAACTCCCAATGAAGTCAAAACCTTTACTTTTACCGCTTGGGAACCGCCACTAGCGTGCTTAGCATGGAAGATGTTGATAACTGATGGTCATGAAGTGAATAAGAATGGTGCATGTCTCAAAATATCATTTATCTCTGTTTTAAAAACTAAGCTCTGGCACCTCTGCAAATCACTGCTTCCCTCTGCGAAGGGACTTTCTATTTACTTTTATGTTGTGTCACCACCTTCTAAAACAAGCGCCAGAAACTGAGTAGAGCACATCAGTCATGATTTATGCATTGTGTGTAGCTAATATTGGGTGCATCATGACTGGATCTTTTCTACCATGAATTACAATGTTTAGTCGCTGCTTGAACTTTGGAGGTGCTCTGCATTTACGTTTTGTGGTCTCAGAAAGGGCTAGCAAGATACCATTATTTTCATATTATATCATGGTTGTTTTGACAACGTGTTGCCATTTGAGATATCTTATTATTGCTCGCTAGCTGATTATGTCATTGATATGGACCACTATAAGCTTTAAGTGTTATTTTTGACATGGTTAGCTATAATGTTGGCTGAAAACCTGGGTGTTGTTTAAGCTTATTTATGCAAACAAGAGCAAAAGAGTTCGTAAAAGTATTTCTTCTTCACTTACAATTTATCAACTGAATTGCTTGAGGACAAGCAAAGGTTTAAGCTTGCGGGAGTTGATACGTCTGCAACATATCTACTTTTCCTAATGCTTTTCCTCTTGATTTGGACTCTCATTTGCATGATTTGAATGAAACTAACCCCGGACTGACGCTGTTTTCAGCAGAACTACCATGGTGTTGTTTTTGTGCAGAAATAAAAGTTCTCAGAATGGAACGGAACTTTGCGAGGATTTTTCATATGAATAATAAGAATTTCTAGAGCCAAGACCTGTCGGAGAGGGGCACCTGGGTGGGCACAATCCACCATGGCGCGCCCCCTCTCCTGGCGCCCAGGTGGGTTATCCCCACCTGGTGGCCCCGCTGACCCTGAAACCAACGCTATAAAATCCTATTTTTGGAGAAAAAATGAGAGAGAAAGAATTATTGCGATCCACGAGACAGAACCGCCGCCAAGCCATGTTCTTCCTCGGGAGGGCAGATCTAGAGTCCGTTTGGGGCTCCGGAGAGGGGGATCTTTGTTCTTCATCATCACCAACCCTTCTCCATCGTCAATTCCATGATGCTCCCCACTGGGAGTGAGTAATTCCTTCGTAGGCTCACTAGTCGGTGAGGAGTTGGATGAGATTCATCATGTAATCGATTTAGTTTTGTTAGGGCTTGATCCCTAGTATCCACTATGTTCTTAGATTGATGTTGCTATGACTTTGCCATGCTTAATGCTTATCACTTTGGGCCCGGGTGCCATGATTTCAGATCTAAACCGTTTATGTTATCATCATTATATCCATGTTCTAGATCTGATCTTGCAAGTTATAGTCACCTACTACGTGTTATGATCCGGTAACCCCGGAGTGACAATAACCGGGACTTCTTTCGGTGATTACCGTAATTTGAGGAGTTCATGCATTCACTATGTGTTAATGCTTTGTTCCGGTTCTCTATTAAAAGGAGGCCTTAATATCCCTTAGTTTCCAATATGGACCCCGCTACCATGGGAGGGTAGGACAAAAGATGTCATGCAAGTTATTTTAATAAAGCACGTATGACTATTTACGGAATACATGCCTACATTATATCAATGAACTGGAGCTAGTGCCGAATAGCCCTAGGTAATAACTGTCATATGATGAATATCATCCAACAAGTCACCGATCCAATGCCTACAAATTTATCTTATATTGTTTCTGCTAAGTTACTACCGCTATCATCACTGTTACGCTTGCTACAAAATTACTGCTATCACTGTTATTGTTACTATTGCTATTGTAACTACTATCAAACTACTTTGTTGCTGATCACTTTGCTGCAGATAATTAATCTCCAGGTGTGGTTGAATTGAAAACTCAGCTGTAAATACCTTCAAATATTCTTTGGCTCCCCTTGTGTCGAATCTATAAATTTGGGTTGAATGCTCTACCCTCGAAAACTGTTGCGATCCCCTATACTTGTGGGTTATCAGAATCTTACTTTAACACTTCTAGTGATGACGACTCTAAGTGTGAGGCTAAGCCCAATTATAAGAAACTTGCTAAAATTGCAACTGAACAACACATTGCTATGGAAAAGATGCAAAAATTGCGAGATAAAAGCGATGATCTGTTAGATGAGGAAATGGATCGTAGTCAAGCTCTGTCTAAAGACCTCAAGCGTCGTAAGTCAGAAGATGATGAACTTGAAAGTCGTCATGTGGCCCTCTCAGCGGATCACGAGAAGTTGTCCTATGAATTTCTTCAAAGGAAGTAAGAACTCGGGAAGCTGATTATGCCATTGATATGAGTCATTATAATCTTTAAGAGTTATTGTCGACATGGTTAGTTATAATGTTGGCTGAAAACCTGGGTCCGGTTTAAGCTTAATTACGTAAACAAGACCATAAGAGTTTGTAAAAGTTTTTCTTTTTCACTTTCAGTTTATCAATTGAATTGCTTGAGGACAAGCAAAGGTTTAAGCTTAGGGGAGTTGATACATCTCCAACGTATCTACTTTTTCTCATGCTTTTTCTCTTGTCTTGGACTCTATTTTGCATGATTTGAATGAAACTAACCCCGGACTGACGCTATTTTCAGCAGAACAACCATGGTGTTGTTTTTGTGCAGAAATAAAAGTTCTCGGAATGGAACGGAACTTTTTGAGGATTTTTTATATCAATAATATGAATTACTAGAGCCAAGACCCACCAGAGAGGCGCCCTTGGGTGGGCACAACCCACCAGGGCGCGCCCCCTCTCCTGGCGCGCCCAGGTGGGTTGTACCCACCTGGTGGCCCCGCTGACGACCCTCCTGATACTATATGTTCACATATTTCCAGAAAAAAATCAGGAAGAAAGAATTATTGCGATCCACGAGAGGAGCCGCCGCCAAGCCCTGTTCTTCCTCGGGAGGGCAGATCTGGAGTCCGTTTGGGGCTCCAGAGAGGGGGATCTTCATTCTTCGTCATCACCAACCCTTCTCCATCGCCAATTCCATGATGCTCCCCACCGGGAGTGAGTAATTCCTTCGTAGGCTCGCTGGTCGGTGATGAGTTGGATGAGATTCATCATGTAGTCGAGTTAGTATTGTTAGGGCCTGATCCCTAGTATCCACTATGTTCTTAGATTGATGTTGCTATGACGTTGCCATGCTTAATGCTTGTCACTTTGGCCCCGGGTGCCATGAATTCAGATCTGAACCGTTTATGTTATCGTCATTATATCCATGTTCTAAATCCGATCTTGCAAGTTATAGTCACCTACTATGGCTATGATCCGGCAACCCCGGAGTGACAACAACCGGGCCCACTCCCGGTGATGACCGTAGTTTGACGAGTTCATGTATTAACTATGTGTTAATGCTTTGTTCCTGTTCTCTATTAAAAGGATGCCTTAATATCCCTTAGTTTCCAATATGGACCCCGCTGCCACGGGAGGGTAGGACAAAAGATGTCATGCAAGTTCTTTTCGTAAAGCATGTACGACTATTTACGGAATACATGCCTACATTATATCGATGAACTGGAGCTATTGCCATATCGTCCTAGGTTATAACTATCTCATGATGAATATCATCCAACAATTCACCGATCCAATGCCTATGAGTTTATCCTTATTGATCTTTGTCGGAGTAAATGACCACGGGTAGCCTAGCCGGCTTCCCCTGGTTCTTCAGAAAAATTATAGGCCGATTGAGCCTCCAAGCGTCCAAGACGTGGGGCTGCCTTCCCCCAGCTGGCTACCTCTCAGGCCGGCTGCACAAAGGCGGCCCTGCCCTAAAATCCTTGAGAAACAAAACCACGAGAAGGCCGACTCCATGAAGCCGGCCATGGGAAGGCCGACTCCAAGGAGTCGGCCCCTCAGCAGGCGGCCAAGATCGTGCCCTCAGAGTCTGCGCCCACCTAACGGCGACGAGATGGGGCGTGGCTACAGTGAAGCCTGCCACCCCGAATCCCGGGGCGCACATGGCCACAGTACGTCGTGCAGGGTGGCCATCACCCGTCCGGCGCGGCACTGTTGCCATGTTGATCAAGACGTCACCCACGGCGAGCGGTTAGTACGATCTGTGGGTGGCGGGCCCCCTCAGTCAGGGAGACACCCGAAGGCGGCCAGGCCTCCTGCAGTCGGCCTGGGGTATGGCCGGCTCCCAATAGCTAGCCAGCTCTCTCCCTCGAAGGAGGTGCCTCATTAAGGAGATCAGACGAGGTAAGGCTACAGTGATGAGCCGCCCAGTGGCGGCATTTTAGCCACGCTTACCACGACAAGCCCTCGTCACCAGAGGCGAGGCAATAGTAACCAGCCTCCGACAAGACCCCCGAGCGGTGGGACCGGCCTGTCGACCAGAAGGCCGGCAGTCGGCGGGCCCATCGGTCGGCGGAGAAGCTGGTCAGCCTAGACATAGACGGCTGGGGCCTGCGCCCAGTCGGATTACCATTGTACCCCCGGGGGGTAGGCCTATATAAACCCCCCGGGGCACCCATGCAGGGGGATCCCCCTTTCGATAGTTCCAGACACCTCATCGATAGGAGAGATGGGCTAGCCTTGCCCTTCCTCATCCTTTCACCAAACAGCTCAAGGAGCCTCTTGTAGCTACTTGTCAATCTAGTGACCATGCGGAGACCCTGCAGAGCAGCAGTAGGGGTGTTATCTCCACGGAGAGCCCTAAAGCTGGGTAAGATCTGCCGGCGTGCATGTCTTCGCCTTATCCCGTTTCCAGGCACCGGCGATGTTTTGTTGGCCCCCACAATGATAAGCCACCCGTTGGCATATGTCGCACCAACCACCCGACATTTGGCGCCCACCGTGGGGCCAGGTGCACCATCGTCCGGAGACCTGCTCTGGACGGGAACCCTCTTCCTCCCCAGCGTGCGTAGCCAGCCCGGCTCGCCCGATGGCTCTTGCCCCGACGCGCTGTAAGGCGTCGCTAACGCATGCGCGGCGAGCTACCTCACTGATCTTCTTGGCGAGGCTCGCATCTCCAACGAGCCCGCATCCAACGCGGGCACAGGCTGCCCCGAAAGCCACCTTGTCAACCTCCTCGACCAACTCCTTGACACGGCATCGCTTGACCCCTTCCCCTCCAACATGGTAATCATCAATGACCCTCTTCCTCGAGCCGACAACAGCGGCAGCGCCATCACCGAGGTACTGGTCATCAGCCACGGCACCGCCTCTAGCGAAAACGCCCACGACGCCCTGCAGGCGGCGCTGCACGACTTGTCCGCCCCCATCCCGACTGACACCGACGCCCAGACATTGGAGGCGCGCCGCCTTGCCCTCGTTGCGAAGGGCCAGAAGCTAGCCTCCATGAGACGCCTCACCGTGGCTCACTAGCACGAAGTCGACCGCGCCGCCTTCGGCACGCCGCCTCCCGATGGGCGGAGCCGCGTCGGTATCATCAAGAAACGCGGTGCAGCTATCGCTGGCGCGCTGGGAGCAGATCGCCCAGTCTATGCCATGCCTCTCGAGAACCTACGCGCCGCCCAGGCGGCCCTAGACGAGCTGGACGGACTAAGGGCCGACGAGCTCCCCTACATGACCAGACGCATCCAGCAGCTTATCGACGCGTCCATAGAGCGGCATGAAGCCGGTGTCCGCACCGAAAGTCCTCCCGCACGCCGAGAGCATGGTGTGACATCCCGAACGCTGACGGCGGGCAACACCCGCGCAAGGAAAGAAAAGGAGCCGACTGCCAGCCGCAGCTGGACTCGAATCTCCATCGAGCATGACGCAGAAGGCCGTCCCCGAGCTGTGGAATGGCGGGGCGATCCGCCTCCTCCTCCGCCTCGTGGGGAGAGATATCCTACTCCGCCGCCTGTCACGCATTCGACTCTCAGCGGCCGACTGGGTCGCCGCCAAGGAGTCGGCGAGAATGACACCCGCCATCGGATCGACCGCCTAGCGCGATCCCTGGCTCTGGAAGAAGAAGATGATGTCGGCCCGCCCTGCTTCAGGCCCCGCATCCGCGACGAACCCTTCCCTAAAGGGTTCTCGCTCCCAAGAGACACGCCCAAGTACAATGGCTCCGTGAAGCCGGAAGACTGGTTGATCGACTACTGCACTGCGGTTAGCATCGCGAACGGCAACAGGCACATTGCCGTGAAGTATGTTCCCCTCATGCTCCAAGGCACGACGCACACCTGGCTCAACAGCCTCAAGCCTTACAGCGTCAACAGCTGGCTGGACTTCACAGAAGCCTTCATCCACAACTTCAACAGCACCTACAAGTGAGCTCCTAAGCCCCGACAGCTCTCCTTCTGTGTGCAAGGGCCCAATGAATCAACTCGCGACTACCTCACTCGTTGGGCCGAGGTCCGCAACTCCTGCGAAGGGGTGCACGAGGTTCAAGCTATAGAGTACTTCACCGCCGGGTGCTGAGGAGGCACCCTCCTCAAGCACCGACTCCTCTGCGACGAGCCGACTACCCTCGACGAGCTACTGATCATAGCTGATAAATATGCCACGGCCGATTCCTCAACGAAGACCGAGCTCCGAGTAGATGCCTCCAGGAAGGTACTCGCTCCGAGTCCCAAGACGCCGGCAGGAGACTCCAGCCGACGCCCGTACCAGAACGACCACAAGCGCAAGGCTCCCTCGCCGCCTTCCACCAGTCGGCAGGTGGCCACAGTCGAAGACGAACAACCCGAAGGGCGGCCCACACCCAAGAAGCAGAAGGGCAGCAGGCCGACTTGGCAGCCGGCTTTCTCCTACGAGCAAGCACTTGATGCCCCCTGCAAGTTTCACAGCGGCGCGAAGCCTTCAAACCACACAACCCGGAAATGCCACTGGCTCATGCGGATCTCCAAGGGCGAGGGGATAGCGCCACCTCTGCCTGCTGGTCAGCCGCTTCCGGCCCCTCCGCGGCCGGCTGCTCGACCAGCAGTCGGGGCTGTTCAAGACGAGTTCCCCGATGAGCATGCCGCCTACGTCGTATTTACGAGCCTACCAGAAGATCGGCGTAGCCAGCGCCGACAACACCAAGAAGTCAACGCAGTTGCCTCCAACAACCCCGAGTTCATGCACTGGTCAGAAAGGCCTATCAGCTGGAGCCAGACTGATCACCCAGAGGTGATGCCGTCTCCCGGCTCTTACGCATTGGTTTTGGATTCCACCCTCGCAACAGAAAGGCGAGCCGCCCGTTTCTCCTGCGTGCTGACACCATGGAGAAGCTGAGCATCAAGACGAAGCAGCTCATGCCTAGTCGGACTGTGTTCCATGGTATCATGCCCGGCCTGTCCTGCTCCCCAATCGGCAAGATCAAGATAGATGTCCTCTTCGGGGACAAGGATCATTTCCGCCGAGAGGCGGTGTGGTTTGAGGTAGTGGATCTGGAGAGCCCTTACCATGCGTTGCTTGGCTGACCTGCTCTGTCCAAGTTCATGGATGTACCCCACTATGCCTACCTCAAGATGAAGATACCGAGTTCCAAGGGCATCATCACCATAGCCGGAGACTACAAGAAATCCTCCGAGTGTGCGGCAGCCAGCAGCCGGCTGGCCGAGTGCCTTGTGATTGCTGAAGAGAAGAAGATACTGGACCGAGTCGTGGCCATGGCCGGCAAGCAGCCGGCCCTGTCCCCCAACCCCAAGGAGTGTGATGCCCAAGGTTCTTTCCAGCCGGTCAAAGAGACGAAGAAGGTACCTCTGGACCCGGAGCACCCAGAAAGGTTTGCCACCATCGGGGCAAACCTGGAAAGCAAATAGGAAGGCGAGCTCGCCGATTTCCTCCGTGAGAATCGGGACATCTTCGCATGGTCCCCCAAGGACATGTAGAGTGTTCCGAAGGAATTCGCCGAGCACAAGCTACATGTCCGAGAAGGTGCAAAACCAGTCAAACAGCCCCTCCGCCGACTATCAGAAGAGAAGAGAAGGATTGTAGGAGAAGAGATAGCCCGGGTTCTGGCAGCCGGCTTCATTATGGAAGTTTTCTTTCCGGAGTGGCTTGCCAACCCGGTCCTCGTGCTGAAGAAAAATAACAAATGGCGCATGTGTATAGACTACACCAGCCTCAACAAGGCCTGCCCCAAAGATCCCCTCGCCTTGCCAAGGATTGATCAAGTGATAGACTCCATAGCCGGATGCGAGCTGTTGAGCTTCTTGGATGCTTACTCAGGCTACCACCAGATAAAGTTGGACCCAGCTGACCGCCTGAAGACCGCCTTCATCACACCATTCGGAGCCTTCTGCTACCTGACTATGACATTCGGCTTGAGAGATGCCGGTGCCACTTTTCAGCGTTGCATGCAGAAATGCCTCCTCAAGCAGCTCGGCAAAAAAGCCCACGTCTATGTAGACGATATTGTGGTGAAGACAGAGAAGCACGGCACCTTGCTGGAAGACCTCAGAGAGACATTTGAAAAGTTGTGCCGATTTCAAATCAAGCTCAACCCCGAGAAATGCGTGTTTGGAGTACCAGCCGGCCAGCTTCTAGGCTTTATGGTCTCCGAATGCGGCATCGAGTGCAACCCGATGAAGATCAAAGCTATAGAGAGAATGGTGATTCCCACCAAGCTACGAGACGTCCAGAAGTTCACCGGATGCTTGGCTTCCCTGAACCGCTTCATCAGCCGGCTCGGGGAGAAAGCTCTCCCCCTCTACCGACTCATGAAGAAGTCCACTCATTTCGAGTGGAACGACCAGGCGGACCAAGACTTCCACGAGCTAAAGAAGATGCTGACCACGCCACCTATCTTGGCGGCACCGACTGAAAAAGAACCCATGCTCCTTTACATTGCCGCTACTAGCCGGGTGGTCAGCACATTCATCGTCAGTCATCGTGGTCCAGCGCCCAGAAGAAGGCCGAGCTCAGCTGGTCCAGAGGCTGGTGTATTATTTAAGCAAAGTGTTATCCACCTCGAAGCAGAACTACCCACACTACCAAAAGATGTGCTACGGTGTGTACTTCGCTGCCAAGAAGCTCATGCCCTACTTTCAAGAGCACCCCATCATGGTCGTATGTACTGCCCCGCTCGCCGAGATCATAGGCAGCCGGGATGCATCCGGCCGAGTGGCAAAATGGGCCATTGAGTTGGCTCCTTACACGATCTTCTACCAGCCCCGCACCGCCATTAAATCCCAAGCACTGGCCGACTTCCTCGTTGACTGGGCCGAAACACAGTACCTGCCACCGGCCCCCGACTCCACTCATTGGCAGATGCACTTCGATGGGTCCAAGATGCACACCGGCTTGGGAGCCGGTATCATCCTCACCTCTCCCAAGGGCGACAAGCTCAAGTACACATTGCAAATTCATTTTGCCGCCTCCAACAATGTGGACGAGTACGAGGCGCTCATACACGGGCTCCGGCTAGCCAAGCAGCTCGGCATCCGCCGGATCCTGTGCTATGGCGACTCGGATTTGGTGGTCCAGCAGTCATCTGGCGACTTGGATGCCAAGGAGGCGAACGTGGCGAGCTACCGCTTCCTCGTTCAGCAAATCAGTGGATATTTTGAAGGATGCGAGTTGCTTCATGTACCACGCACCGACAACATGCAAGCAGATGCCCTGGCACGAGTAGGCTCCACTCGGCAAGCTATACCAGCCGGCGTTTCTCTCCATCGCCTCCTCAAGCCGTCTCCAGAATCTGATTCCATCTTCGTGCCGCCTGACCCCGACGCAGTCGGATCTGACTTGGGGAACCAAGCAGGCGGCTCGGGGACTTTGACAGGCGGCCCGGGAACTGCATCGACACAACAGGCGGTGGCCGACTCCAACTCTTCACCACCCAGCCCTGGTCACAGTAGCAGTTCTGACAATAGAAGAAGTCAGAGCTCCATCATGGGCCCAACCCATCCTCAACTTCTTAGTAAACAGAGAGTTGCCAACTGACGAAATCTCGGCAAGACAAGTTCAACGCCGAGCCGGAGCATACACAATAGTAAATCGAGAGCTTGTTAGGCGCAGTGTCACTGGAGTCTTCCATCTCTGCGTCGAGCCAGAGAAGGGCATAGCAATCCTCAAGGACATCCACCAAGGCGAATGCGGCCACCACGCGGCCTCACGATCACTCGTCGCTAAAGCTTTCCGCCATGGATTCTTCTAGCCGACTGCTTTGGATGACGCCAAGGAGCTAGTCAAACACTGCAAAGGGTGCCAAGTTTTCAGTTCCAAGCAACATCTGCCGGCTTCCGCACTCAAGACGATCCCCCTCACCTGGCCTTTTGCCGTCTGGGGGCTAGACATGGTGGGCCCATTCAAGATGGCACGCGGCGGCATGACACATCTGCTCGTCGCTGTGGACAAATTTACCAAGTGGATTGAAGCAAAGCTGATCAAGAAGCTGAATGGGCCGACTGCCATGACGTTCATCACAGATATCACAACCCGGTACGGCATACCGCACAGCATCATCACCGACAATGGTACAAATTTTGCAAAGGGAGCACTGGCACGTTTCTGCGCAACACACGGCATCCGACTGGACCTAGCGTCCATTGCCCACCCGCAGTAAAACGGCCAGGTCGAGCGAGCAAACGACCTCATCCTCTCCGGCATCAAGCCCCGACTGGTCGTGCCACTGGAGCGTTCGGCCGGCTGTTGGCTCGACGAGCTGCCGGCCGTCCTCTGGAGCTCGCGCACTACCCCAAACAAGTCAACCGGCTTCACACCTTTTTTCCTTGTATATGGCGCCGAGGCTGTCGTCCCAACTGATATCGAGTTCGACTCGCCTCGGGTCACCATGTACACGGAGGAAGAGGCCAAGGAAGCACGTGAAGATGGCGTCGACCTGCTGGAAGAGGGCCAACTGTTAGCCCTCAGCCGGTCCGCCATCTATCAGCAGGGTCTGCGCCGCTACCACAGCCGGAAGGTCAAGCCAAGATCCTTCCAAGAGGGCGATCTTGTGCTTCGGCTGATCTAGCAAACAGCCAGCCAGCACAAGCTCTCGGCCCCTTGGGAGGGCCCCTTCGTCATCAGCAGAGCTTTAGGCAACGACTCCTACTACCTAATCGACGCGCAGAAGCCGAAGGCACGCAAGAGAGATGATTCCGGCAAGGAGTCAGAACGACCATGGAACGCCAATCTCCTCCGAAGAATTTATTGTTAAAAAGCAGTATGTATCACGCTAACTTTTGTACTAAGTACGAGACAAAGGGTCCCCCGAGGAGCACTCGGGGACTACCCTCTTTTATCTATGAATGATGGGTATCATGCCTATGAATATGTTACTACATTTGTTTTTTCGTCCGGCACCGGGCCTGACCAGTCGGCCCGGGGACTCGCCGCCTTAAGTTATATATAAAGTTCTGCCTGCAGTCAGACAAGTAGTGTGCCGACACCCAAGCCCCCTCTTGCCAAAAGTCGCAAGAGCCAAGGGCAGGAAAGGATGCCCACACAAAAAACGGCTAAGGACCAACGAACTTGTATAACGCGAGCCGGCCTCTCGCCCCGCCAGCCGGCTACCAGAGCAGCCGGCTGGCTGGCTTCCCATTCACCTTGCTGCAATCTTAGAAAGCTCGAGTACTTGCCTTCCCAAAACAACCAAGTCCTTCTCCAGCCACAGACTGCAGAGCAGCTGTCCGGCTGGGAAGGCGGCGGCCAAGGAAAAGCGGCTAAGGAAAAAGCTAAAAGGATGAAAAGCAAACATGAACGGAAGCCAAACACATGCATAATATTTACACAAAAGACCTTCGAAAGGCCAGCATTCAACATAGTTTGAATACACCCCCAGTGGGTGGAACTGCGCAAATTTAAAGATTGTTCAAAAGAGTAACAAGTAGGAAAGCAAGGACGGTGGATCAGGCCAAGGGAACAATGGGCGAGTTGGGCAGGTTGGTGGAGTCGGCAGTACCGGCTAGAGGAGTGACCGGATGGCGAGTCTCGGCATCGTTGCTGGAGGCACGATCAGGCTGAGGCGGGCTGGTCGCTTCGCCGTCTGGCGCAACGTCTTCACCATCCTCTCCCTCTTCCCCTTTGCCCTCATCGCTGGAAGCAATATCCTCCGCCGAGTCCTCACCTTCTGCCGGGTTCAGCCCGAACCACTCCTCCGGCTGAGCGTGCCGGCGTCATCCACCTCAGGGGCAAAGGCGCTAGTGTCGGTGTACTCGACGATCGCCGGGGCATGCTGGATGAAAGCCGGCTGCACCGCCTCCAGCTCCTCGTCAGGCTCCTGCCGCCAGGTGCTCAGCTGGTCCAAGTTCAGCCCAGGATACCAAGCTCGGACGAACTCCAATGCCCGCCTAGCGCCGGACCGGGCCGCTGACGCCTTCCAAGCCTCGAAGCGGCCGACTGCAACCTCCAGCCAGTCGGCAGTCCGACTTGGGGTGCGCGGGATCACCTCGCCGGGCCAGAGGGCGGCCAGCACTTGCGCCCCGGCGTGCTGAAGACGGCGGAGCATGCGGTGGGCCGGCTGCAGGCGGGCTTGAAGCGCCAGAAGTTGCTCCTCAAGCGACCGGCTGGCTCCCGGTGCGACCTCGGCCCCTGCCTGTCGTCGCGTGTCGCGGTAGGCCTCGATGGCTTGGGTGGCGGCAGCAGAGTAACCGGGAAAGTAATCTGCACAAAGAAGAAAGCAGTAACACAAAGTCAAAAGACGAACCAGATAGTCGGAAGCAGGCAAAGAAACGATGAAGAAGGCGGCCCACCGTCGATTAAGTCTTCTACCCAGCTGTAGCCTTGACTCAGCGCCTGCCTTGCCTCAGCCCAGTTTGCCGCCTTGGTCTCGTATTCGGCTTTGAGGGCGGCCTCGCTGTCCTGCGCCGCCTTCAGGGCCGCCTTGTGGCTCTCCTCCTGGTCGGCCAGCTTCTTGGCCAGGCAGTCACGCTCTTGAGCCAGGGCGGCGCACTCGGCCTCCTTGGCGCGAAGGGCGGTCTGGGCTCCGCTTAGCTGGCTCCTCAAGTCAGCATTGGCCCCTGCAGATATGAAGAAAGAAGTCATCAGGAAAAGATCCGACCCGACTGCTCAACAGTCGGCCCGAATCTCGGGGACTACACCTAGTGGGTGCGCTGACGCGCCCCCACTTTAGACAAAAGATGAAGCACTTGCTCCGGCTCTCGGTCAGATCGGTGGTTTTCTGATTCAACTCCTGGGCCTAGGAGTTGAAGGCAGCCGCGCGAAGGTTATGATACTCCTGCAGATAAGATAAGTGATACAAGTAAGGACAAGACGGCAATCAGAGTCTACCAAGAAGTTCCAAGCCGCCTGCTCAGCAACCGACTCGGAACTCGGGGACTACACCCAGTGGGTGCGCTGACGCGCCCCCACGGAAGAAATCAGGAGCAATCAACGAAAAGCGGAAGGACTCACCCGGATCACCGTTCGCGTCATGAGAAATTCTTGAGTGTACTGCTTCAGCGCGGTAGCTTGGGCCTGAAGCCGGTTCCGGACGTCCTGCGCCGCCATGTTCAGCACGGCCGTTTTGCCGCCCGGCGTCCACCCGGACGAGCTATCGCTAGCCGCTTCTAGGTCCTGGGCCAACGGGCCGGCGCCAGCGGCGCTTTGCGGATCTGGCGCTGAAGTCGCCTTCTCCGCGCACCGACGAGACGGCGACATGACCACAAGGTCCGCCCCGACAGTCGGCTCACCTCCGGCCGGCTGCACGGGCGGCGCGTCGGGCCGGCTGCCTTGGCCCTTTCTAGTTGGTGGCATCGGTTCCATCTCCTTCCCCTTCACTGGCTGGCCGCGGCTAGTCTCCTCCATCGGGGGCACTGGAATGTCGGCAGCCGCGGCGCAAAGGGGGATGACGAGCATCGGAGGCTGGTCCCGCTGGGCCTCCGCCTCCTCCTCCGTGGCTGCGGCCTCCGCCTGGGCCTTGGCAGCCGCGTCGGCCCGCGCCTCCGCCGACTTCTCCCTCGCCTCCCGAGCCGCCCTCCGCTCCTCCGCCTCCCGCACCTCCCGCGCTTCCCGCGCGTTTTGCTTCGTCGCCTCTAGGAGATCGGCGCGGGGATCCACACGGCAGGAGCTCGAGGACCCTCCCGCGGGTCCGACTACGGAGGCGGCAGGGGCCCGTTCAAGAGAAAGTGGGGCCCTGTTTGATAAGTCAAGAAGAAGGCTCAGAAGAATATCAACCGAAGAAGAAAAAGAAAGGCGTAAGAAAAATAACACTTAGGCTGAAACCGACTGCGGGTGCTTCACCACCTTGCGGAAGCGGGCCGCCTTCGCGGCCGCCTCATCCCGCTTGGTCACCGCCGCGGTACTCTTCGGCTTCTTTGGCCGACTGCCAAAGTGGGTCGACGTGGCCCGGCGTTTCTGCGCGCCACCACGGGCAGCCGGCGCGGCGGATGGGCCCGTGCCTTAATGATCGGGCGCCGACTGACGGCGCGGAACAACTTCGGCCTCATCATCATCTGGCCAATCCTCGAAGGAGGCCCCGAGCCCAGTGTTGCCTGCCTCGCCGCCTTCCCCTGCGACGTCGTCTTCCATGGCGGCCGCCCCCAGGTCCGGATCGTCTACGTCGTCCATCGTGCGGTCGGGGAGGAACTGGTGTTCCACCCCCGCAGCCCCGGTTGCCGGCGGAAGCATGGGGTTCTGCCGGAAACAATCCGACTGGTTAGGAGTCAGCCATCATGAACCCGGCAACAAGGAAAGAAGAAAAGAAGAGAAACTTACCACGGGCGGAGGATTGGCGCGAGAGTACGGCTCCTTGCCGTACTGCCACTCCTCGGTGAGCTTGTAGTTGGAAATATAGTTCACCATGTAAGACACCTCGGCGTGAGGCATCTCCTTGGTGCTTAGCCGGCTTGGGTCGAAGCAGCCGCTCATCTGGCAGATCATGTGAGGTCGGCCCTGGACCGGGAGCACCCGGCGCTCCACGAAGACGGCCACCAGGTCGGCCCCAGTCAGACCCTCCGACTGGATCATCACCTGGAGCCGTGCAACAGAGGCGGCCCCACCCTAAGACAGAGACCTGGCCCGGAAGGACCATGAGGGCTGCCTCCCAGCCGGCGGGCCGGCTACGTAAGCCGGCAGATTAACGAAGTCGCCTTGCGGAGCGATGTTCTTCACGTAGAAGTAGGATTTCTGCCAGAGCTTCACCGACTGGATCAGCGGGATGGGCGGAAACGGGTTGTTGCCGCTCGTCCTCCGCATGGCGATGAAGGCGCCGGATGGGGCGGGCACGCCCGGGACGACAGTGCCAAGCTTGCACTGGAAGAATTCTCCCCATAGTTCGAGGGTGGGGAGGACACCAAGAAAACCCTCGCACAGGGCGACAAAGGCCGACAGCAGCATCACCGCGTTTGGAGTGAGGTGATGCGGCTGGAGATGATAAAATTCGAGGAAGGAAGGGAGGAACCCGCTCGCCGGCAGGCCGAAGCCGCGCAGGCAGTGCGAGCGGAAGATTACCAGCTCGTCCTCCTCCGGTGCCGGCGAGATCTCCCTCTCCGGTGCAAGGCGGACCCGCACGAAGTCCGCGCCTGGCAGCCGCCGCGTCCGGCGGAGGAAGTCGACGTGGTCGTCGTGGACGTTGGAGCCGTCCCAGGAGCTCGACAACGCCATGGGGACGGCGCGGCGATGAGAAAGGTGCGGCGGAAGAAAGGCGTGTGACCCTGCTATGACGAAGCAACAGCAAGCCAAGAAGATTGGCGGGAAGGCCGAGCGACAGCGGGTAGCTGTGGCGACAGAGAGGAGGAAGAAGAAGGAAGGGGCGGAGCGAGGGCGAGCATGTCAGCGTCTGGCGCTCCCCTCCTCTCCCCCTACTTATAGCCTCGTGCGGTGAAGCCGAGGAGGCAGGGCGTGGGGGATGTGGGATTAAATGCGCCCACTCCCCCATGACCCGCGATTATTGCGCCTTCACGGCGTGCGGAAACCGCTGCTGGGGTGCGCGCGGTCCATCCGGGCCGCAGAAGATCCGCGCGTGGGCCGAGGCCCTGTAGTGGCAGGCCCCGAACTGCAGCGGCGTCCCGTCGCGCGCATGGGCTGGCAGGCCCCTCCAGCCGTAGGGTGCCACGTGGCGTAGGCGACGCGCAGTCAGCTCGCAGCCTAACTCACGCGTCGACTAGTTCCTGCCTTCAAGCTTCGAAACCTCCAGAAGATGGCACGCCTAGTCAAAGCCGGCTCCCAGTTTCCGGCTCCTCAAGATAGGAAGCTGACTGAGCTCCTCGTCTTTTTTCTGCCTCGAAGCCCAACCAGCTTCGGGGACTACTGTCGGAGTAAATGACCACGGGTAGCCTAGCCGGCTTCCCCTGGTTCTTCAGAAAAATTATAGGCCGATTGAGCCTCCAAGCGTCCAAGACGTGGGGCCGCCTTCCCCCAGCTGGCTACCTCTCAGGCCGGCTGCGCAAAGGCAGCCCTGCCCTAAAATCCTTGAGAAACAAAACCACGAGAAGGCCGACTCCATGAAGCCGGCCATGGGAAGGCCGACTCCAAGGAGCTGGCCCCTCAGCAGGCGGCTAAGATCGTGCCCTCAGAGTCTGTGCCCACCTAACAGCGACGAGATGGGGCGTGGCTACAGTGAAGCCTGCCACCCCCGAATCCCGGGGCGCGCACGACCACAGTACGTCGTGCATGGCGGCCATCACCCGTCCGGCGCGACACTGTTGCCATGTTGATCAAGACGTCACCCACGGCGAGCAGTCAGTACGACCCGTGGGTGGCAGGCCCCCTTAGTTAGGGAGACACCCAAAGGCGGTCAGGCCTCCTGCAGTCGGCCTGGGGTATGGCCGGCTCCCAATAGCCGGCCAGCTCTCTCCCTCGAAGGAGGTGCCTCATTAAGGAGATCAGACGAGGTAAGGCTATAGTGATGAGCCGCCCAGCGGCGGCACTGTAGCCACGCTTACCACGACAAGCCCTCGTCACCAGAGGCGAGGCAATAGTAACCAGCCTCCGACAAGACCCCCGAGCGGTGGGACCGGCCTGTCGACCAGAAGGCCGGCAATCGGCGGGGCCCACCAGTCGGCGGGCCCATCGGTCGGCGAAGAAGCTGGTCAGCCTAGACACAGACGGCTGGGGCCCGCGCCCAGTCGGATTACCATTGTACCCCCGAGGGGTAGGCCTATATAAACCCCCTGGGGCACCCATGCAGGGGGATCCCCCTTTCGATAGTTCCAGACACCTCATCGATAGGAGAGACGGGCTAGCCTTGCCCTTCCTCATCCTTTCACCAAGCAGCTCAAGGAGCCTCTTGTAGCTACTTGTCAATGTAGTGACCATGCGGAGACCCTGTAGTGCAGCAGTAGGGGTGTTATCTCCACGGAGAGCCCTCAAGCTGGGTAAGATCCGCCGGCATGCATGTCTTCGCCTTATCCCGTTTCCAGGCACCGGTGATGTTTTATTGGCTCCCACAATGATAAGCCACCCGTTGGCATATGTCGCACCAACCACCCGACAATCTTGTTGTGTTACTATTTCTATCATCATTGTTACACTTGCTACAAATTACTGCTATCACTATTACTGTTACTGTTGCTGCTGTCACTACTATCAAAACTATCATATTACTGTGCTACTGATGACTTTGCTGCAGATAATTAATCCCCAGGTGTGGTTGAATTGACAACTCAACTGCTAATTGCGACTCGCGGGTAATTAAGCTACAGTAACCCTCTGCTAATGATGCCACGTCACCTCGGTTACTGTTGGTAATCTCGCGTTAGTTCAAAACAATTCAAATTTGAGTTAAAGGCAAACCACAAAAGTTTTCAAATATTATAACAGAAGTGTTCGAGATGCGGCAAATAAATCATAGGTAATTGTGGTGTAGAAATCATCTTTTATAAAATATTTAGATGGACTAAATTAATTAACACATCGGTACAACAAATAATTAAATGCCCACTTTAGTAATAAACAAATACAACATACTTACTTAAAAGAGCCAAATTATTTATGACAGAGATATAGTTAATAGCATTAATTTAGTTTTAACTTCTGTTTTTCATAACACTTGAATAAACATAAAACAAAAAAGAGAAGATAAATAAAAACAAAAACAAAAGAAAAGGGAAGATCCCCACTGGACCAACTGGCCTAGCTGGCCAGCCGGCCCAACTGGCCACCCACCGGCCCACCCATGTTGCCCCGCTGGCCTATTAGGCCACCCCACTCCCCGAACCCTAACCCCTACCGATCCCCACTCCCCCACTCGCTCCCTCCCACACGCCTCTCTCCCCTTCCCCGTCTGGATAGGGGCAGAGGGCCCCGACCCCCTTCGCCACGCCTCCGGCCTCCACTTGCTCGCCCCCGCGCGCGCCACATGCCCCCTGCGGCTCGCAGCACCTCCGACCACCTCCGCGTGCACCCGCCGCCTCCTTCCTTGCTGCTACTGCTGCGCTAGCCACCGCTGCTCGCTGTCGGCCGCTGTCCACATCCCGCCTGCGCCACTATCGCCCCACACCGCCTCCGCCTCACCCCCATGGCCATTGTGCCCTGCCCCGCGCGACCCGCTGCTGCCCGGCTCGCCTGCCGCGACCGCTTGGCCTGCTGCTGCCCCGCTGGCGTCCGCCGCTCCCGACGTCCGCCTCCAACCGTCGGCGCGCCGCCCATCCGTGCTGCCGCGGTTGCTGATGCCATTCTGCCACACGCCGCTGTTCCCACCTGCACGTCACCGCCCGCGCACCGTCGCCGTGCCTCGCCTGCGCCACCAAACCACGCCACCTGCGCCCCGCCTCGTCCCTGCTTGTCGGTGCCCTACTGCGGCCGCGGCCACGCCTCTGTCCGTGTGGTCGCATGCCCATCCCCGAGTGGCTCGGTTGAGCCACTGACCGCTGGGGCCCGCCCCGGGATAAGAACGAAAATAAATGTGAAAAAAAGAATAATGATAATAATCAATTTTTAATTAAAATTAATCAATGTAGCTTAAATAGCTAATTAACCTGCAATTAGCTTGATGTGTCCATGACAGTAGGACCCCACCTCTAATTGCACTGATTTAGACAATTTGTTAAAATACATGTGACACTAACAGATGGGCCCCGTCAACTAATTATCCCATTAAAAAAACAATCTGTTAAAATGTCAGCCAATGGCAGGTGGACCCCCTGTCTAGTTTGACCAAGTCAAACTGCTGACTGGACTAGCCTAGTCATTGATAGGAGGGTCCCACTAGACCCCTTTGTCCAGTCAACGGTCCCAGTTGACTGCTGACTGGGCAGTCAACTGGACCCCACCTGTCAGCCCCTTTAGTACATTGTTGTGTACAAGCTGTGGGTACACTTAGCATTTTCACCTTTAATTTTGAAATAGTAAATAAATCCAGAAAATTTTAGAAATCGTTTAAAACTTTGAAAAATTATATAAAATAAACCGTAGCTCGGATGAAAATACTTTGTACATGAAAGTTGCACAGAACGACGAGATGAATCCGAATACGCAACCCGTTCGTCCGCCACACATCCCTAGAATACCGGACACACAACTTTCCCCCTCCGGTTCGTCTGTGCGAAAACGCGAAACACCGGGGATATTTTCCCGGATGTTTTCCCCCTTCACCGGTACCACCTCATACCATGTTAGGGCACCCCTAGCACCGATACTTGTCATGTCATGCATCTGTTTGCTTAAATATTTATTGTTTTCTTCGCCCTCTTCTCTCACTAGACACCGAGACTGACGCCGCTACTACCCAGTACGACTATGGTGTTGACGACCCCTCTCTCTTGCTAGAGCAACCAGGCAAGCCCCCCTTTGATCACCAGATATCGCCTGCTCTCCTCTATACTGCTTGCATTTGAGTAGTGTAGCATGTTACTGCTTTCCGTTAATCCTATCCTGATGCATAGCATGACCTTGCTACTACTATTGTTACCTTTACCTGCAATCCTAATGCTTAGTATACGATGCTAGATTTATCATCAGTGGCACTACATTCTTGTCCGTCTTCCTTGCTATACTATCGGGCTGAGATCACTCGGGAGTTGATCACGGGTATATACTATATACTTTATACATGATGCATGTGGTGACTAAAGTCGGGTTGGCTCGTGGAGCACCCGCGAGTGATTCACGGATTGGGGGATGAAAGGACCTTTGTCCCAACGGCCCTCTGTGTGGATCTTTGTGGCGAAGTGACAGGGCAGGTTGAGACCACCTAGGAGAGAGGTGGGCCTGGCCCTGGTCGACGTTCGCGGTTATTTCAAGATAACATGTTTAACGAGATCTTGGTATTTGATCTGAGTCTGGCCACTGGCCTATACACACTAACCATCTACGCGGGCATAGTTATGGGCACTCGACGTCGTGGTATCAGCCGAAGCCTTCGTGACATCAGCGACTGAGCGGCGCGCGCCGGGTTGGACCGCGTAAGGCAACTTCCTTTGTAATGGAGGTTGCTAGGTCTGCTCACCAGCCGCGTTCGCAACGTGCAGGTGTGCAAAGGGCGATGGGCCCAGACCCCTGCGCCATAGGATTTAGACCGGCGTGCTGACCTCTCTGTTGTGCCTAGGTAGGGCTGCGACATGTTGATCTTCCGAGGCCGGGCATGACCCAGGAAAGTGTGTTCGGCCAAATGGGATCGAGCGTGTTGGGAAATGTGGTGCACCCCTGCAGGGAAGTTGATCTATTCGAATAGCCGCGTCCCTCGGTAAAAGGACGACCCAGAGTTGTACCTTGACCTTATGACAACTAGAACTGGATACTTAATAAAACACACCCTTCCAAGTGCCAGATACAACCGGTGATCGCTCTCTCATAAGGCGGCGAGGGGAGGATCATCGGTTAGTATTATGCTACACGATTCTACTTGGTGAACTTACCATCTAATCTCTTCTCCTGCTGCAAGATGGAGGTTACCAGAAGCATAGTCTTCGATAGGACTAGCTATCCCCCTCTTATTCCGGCATTCTGCAGTTCAGTCCACATATGATACCCTTACTCCATTTGATACCAATGCATACATATGTAGTGTAGCTCGTTGCTTGCGAGTACTTTGGATGAGTACTCACAGTTGCTTTGCTCCCTCTTTTCCCCCTTTCTGTACCCGATTGCTGCGACCAGACGTTGGAGCCCAGGAGCCAGACGCCACCATCGATGACGACTACTACTACTCGGGAGGTGCCTACTACTACGTGTAGCCCGCTGACGACGGCCTGGTGTAGTTTAGGAGGATCCCAGGCAAGAGGCCTGCGCCTCTTTCGATCTGTATCCCAGTTTGTGCTAGCCTTCTTAAGGTAAACTTGTTTAACTTATGTCTATACTCAGATATTGTTGTTTCCGCTGACTCGTCTATGATCGAGCTCTTGTATTCGAGCCTTCGAGGCCCCCGGCTTGTAATATGATGCTTGTATGACTTATTTTATTTGTAGAGTTGTGTTGTGATATCTTCCCGTGAGTCCCTGATCTTGATCGTACATGTTTGGGTCTATGATTAGTGTGCGGTCAAATCGGGGGCGTCACACTAATACCTTCAAATATTCTTTGGCTCCCCTTGTGTAGAATCTATAAATTTGGGTTGAATACTCTACCCATGAAAATTGTTGCGATCCCTATACTTGTGGGTTATCACAGACGAAGGAACGTGTCCAGCGGCGTACCTCTAACCGGGTGCTCGAGCGAGGTTGGATCTAGCGGCAGCACTCCCAAGGACTCCAGATGTTGTGTAGGAAAAATTAGGTACAGGCTCCCGTGGTGTGGTGCCGCAAACGGCCTGAGGTGGAGCTCGTCGCCGTCACGAGAGAAGATAGGAAAAGGAGAGGGCGGCCGAGGACCGAGGCACGACGAGCTGCGAGCCAAGGGGAAGGACAGCGGTGGCGGCGGAATGTGTGTCATGGGAGAGAGAGGAGAGATCGGGAGTGGGATTCGAATGAGAGAGGCGAGAGGTCGAGGTCGAGGTCGTTGTAAAGAAACAAGAGGGCTTTGATTTTGTGTTGGGATAGCGGCCCATGCATATTAAGCCCAGGAGCAACCCACATGCGAGAGGAGGGGAGGGGGATTGGACGGCCACCAATTTTGTTTAGGGAGCATCTGCCCATCCAGTGTAGCGCTCTCAGTGGGATTAAAGTTGCATCCAATGGCTAGAAATGCTGAGAATTGTAGATCCGACGGTCAAAACGCTGATGGCTGATACGTCTCCATCGTATCTACTTTTCCAAACACTTTCGCCCTTATTTGGACTCTAACTTGCATGGTTTGAATGGAACTAACCCAGACTGACGCTGTTTTCAGCAAAATTGCCATGGTGTTATTTTTGTGCAGAAATAAAAGTTCTCGGAATGACCTGAAAATCAACGGAGATAATTTTTGGAATATATAAAAAATACTGGAAGAAGAATCCACGTCAGGGGGCCCACACCCTGTCCACGAGGGTGGGGGCGCGCCCCTGCCTCGTGGGCCCCCTGATGCTCCACCGACGTCCATCTTGACTCCATATATTCACTTTGGGAGAGAAAAAATCAGGGAGAAGGATTCATCGCGTTTTACAATACGGAGCCGCCGTCAAGCCCTAAACTCTCTTGGGAGGGCTGATTTGGAGTCCGTTCGGGGCTCCGGAGAGGGGAATCTGTCGCCATTGTCATCATCAACCTTCCTCCATCACCAATTTCACGATGCTCACTTCCGTGCATGAGTAATTCCATCGTAGGCTTGCTGGACGGTGATGGGTTGGATGAGATTTATCATGTAATCAAGTTAGTTTTGTTAGGGTTTGATCCCTAGTATCCACTATGTTCTGAGATTGATGTTGCTATGACTTTGCTATGCTTAATGCTTGTCACTAGGGCCCGAGTGCCATGATTTCAGATCTGAACCTATTAAGTTTTCATGAATATATGTGAGTTCTTGATCCTATCTTGCAAGTCTATAGTCACCTATTATGTGTTATGACCCATTAACCCCGAAGTGACAATAATCAGGATACTTACCGGTGATGACCGTAGTTTGAAGAGTTCATGTATTCACTATGTGTTAATGCTTTGGTCCGGTACACTATTAAAAGGAGGCCTTAATATCCCTTAGTTTCCAATAGGACCCCGCTGCCACGGGAGGGTAGGACAAAAGATGTCATGCAAGTTCTTTTCCATAAGCACGTATGACTATATTCGGAATACATGCCTACATTACATTGATGAACTGGAGCTAGTTCTGTGTCACCCTACGATATAACTGTTGCATGATTGATCGCATCCGACATAATTATCCATCACCGATCCAATTCCTACGAGCTTTTCATATATTGTTCTGCACTTATTTACTTTTCCGTTGCTACTGTTACAATCACTATAAAACCCCAAAATATTATTTTTGCTACCGTTACCACTATTATCATATTACTTTGCTACTAAACACTTTGCTGCAGATATTAATTTTCCAGGTGTGGTTGAATTGACAACTCAGCTGCTAATACTTGAGAATATTCTTTGGCTCCCCTTGTGTCGAATCAATAAATTTGGGTTGAATACTCTACCCTCGAAAACTATTGTGATCCCCTATACTTATGGGTTATCAATGGCCTGAGACGGCTCGATTAGTGTTCAGTTTTAATGTATTGAAATTACCAGAGAAATGAGAAATGAGTTAAAAGAGCACCAAAAGAGTTTCGGGTGGTTTCGAAAGTGTTTCGGATGGTTCTACATGGATTATGGGAATTTTGAAAAGGTATAACATGATTTTGAAAAGTCTGGATCTATATATGGTAAGTTTTTAGGGGCATTTGAATGGGTTCCAAAGACATCCGTAAAATCTGGGATTTTACTTGTCGAATAAAGTTGTGAAGGACCATCATGATATGACCACCCCTAGTGGTCCCACAAGGCCCACATGGGGTGCCACCTCGCTATGGCAAGCCTAGGCCAAATTGGAATAGGGAGGGAGTCCTTCCCTCCTTCCATCAAGTGGAAGAGGAGAAAGACTCCCCCTCTTGGGGCGCCCCTCCTCCTTCCTATATATGTGTGGAGGGATCCCTCTAGACACACACAAATCAAAGGGGCCTCTCTCCTGCATAGCTCCCCACTCTCCCGGTCTAGTTGACCTAAGTGTTTAGACTCCTAATTAGACGGTCTCTAATCTCGGTCTAGTTGGTCTAATAGAATTAGACTCCTAATTAGACGAGAAGCGCCGCTAGGCTTTTTGACTCTCTAGTTTTTTCGTAGTTCTTCTTCTTAGACGCCGAAGGTCTGTTGGAGTACTACTTCGGAAGCGTGGATATATCGGCGGGGGGGGGGGGGGGGGGGGGGGGGGGGGGGGGGACATCTACTTTGACTCTCATCTCGGAGAACTTTTGTTCGGCTGGGAGGTGTGATTAACCTAGCTGCAGAAAATGTCTCTCTGCACTGCTCTTCATTGCGTCCGCTACTATGCTTGTCGGTGAGTTTGATCGTTACCACCATCTTCATAGTGTTCCTGGTGTGATTGTGTATCATAAAATTTTGTTGTGCAGCACATACTTGACAAACTGGGAAAGTTCACCATAGTTTGACCATTAGTTTTGAACTTTGGGCATATTTCGACAACCTAGGCCAAAATTGGACCATAGACATTCTTCTGGAAATTCATATAATTATAGATAAATGCAGAGCTCAATCATTCACCCCTTTGGACTACATTATTTATCAAAAGTAAACACAATACATCTGGTTCATTACATTGCCCAAATAATATTACATGACCACAACTAGAAATTCATATATTTCTTACTTATTTTTGGTCCTTCTATTTCTGGAGATTGTAAAACAATATGATAGAGGCAAAGGTGTCCCGTCTTTCGATGAGATTGTGGCTATCGTTTTGGAGGAAGTCGACTTTAACGATTCGACTACGAACGTGCGAGGACGTCACGCCTTAGCAATCGCTAAACCAACTCCGAGAGGTTATTGACCACGCTGGAGCACGATCAACCTAACCACGAAGGTCCCTTTCCTGCAGGCAAACGAAGAATAAGCAAGAAACTAAGATTGCAATCTGGATACTGCGAATATAAGAGGAAAGCTTTATTGATCAAGGTGGGGTTCTGTGACGCCTTTGTCTGGTTGTTGAACACAAACGAAGTACGCGAAGTTGCAGCTATGGCGAACTTTAATCTAAACAAAACCTAAAGTCTAAACGACGCCCTAAGGGCTGTATATATGGAGGAAGAGGGGGGATTTAGTGGCCCTTGGAGGAGGGGTCCGAAACCAACCCTAACTCTTGTTTCCCCACACATACGGACTCTAAGAATAGCCTATACTTAAGTATTTCGAAAATACATGGGCCTGGCCCAATAATAAGGTGACGCAGCACCTAGAATAGCCTCTGGACAAAATTTAGGAAGTGGCATCTTGTATATTTCTTCCAAGGCTTCATGCACTCCTTATGGTGGCTTCAAAGTCCTGAAATCATCACGTGTAACTCCGTTCTTGATCCCCTTGTGCATGCCATCATCTCCATGCTTGGTCTTGCTCCAGTGTTCATCCCTCTTATCCAAGCTAGGCCCTTCATTTGTAAGCAAAACAAATGTATCCAATTTAGGCAGCATCATATTCTCATGAACATTAGAATCATTACCAAGAAACGAAAGTACCTGGTAATTTAATTGGCGTGCGCGAGCTCTAGTAATTGGTCCAGTATGTATAGCAGCAGGGGTTGTGGGTGTAACAATGGTATTGATGTCCTCATCATCCTCCCCTTCTTGAAATGAAGTCGTCCTCGACGAAAGCTCATCTTCCTCACCCAAATAAGGCTTCAAATCTGCAATGTTAAAAGTGGGACTAACCCCAAAATCTGCAGGCAGCTCAAGTTTATATGCATTATCATTTATTTTCTCTAACACCTTAAAAGGACCATGAGCACGTGGAATTAGCTTTGATTTGCGCAAATTAGGAAATCTATCCTTACACAAATGTAACTAAACAAGATCTCCATGTGCAAACACAACATGTTTTCTACCCTTATCTCCAGCAAGTTTATATTTAGCATTCATATGCTCAATGTTGTCCTTAGTTAACTCATGCATTTTTAAAATCAATTCATCACGTTCTTTAGCATCAAAATTAACCTTCTCCGAAGATGGAAGAGGCAACAAATCAATAGGTGCACGAGGTAGGAAACCATACACAATTTCAAAAGGGCACATCTTAGTAGTAGTATGCAATGAACGATTATAAGCAAATTCAATATGAGGCAAGCATTCTTCCCACATTTTCTTATTATTCTACAAAACAGCCCTAAGCATAGTAGACAATGTTCTATTGACTACTTCAGTTTGCCCATCAGTTTGGGGTGACAAGTAGTACTAAAAAGCAATTTAGTCCCCAACTTAGGCCATAAACATCTCCAACAGTGGCTAAGAAATTTAGTATCACGATCTGAAACAATAGTATCTGTCACAACATGCAAGCGAATAATTTCACGAAAGAACAAATCAGCAACATTAACAGCATCATCGCTTTTATGACATGGTATGAAGTGTGCCATTTTCGAGAATCTATCCACGTCAACAAATATGCTATCCCTGATCCCTCCCCTTCTTTGTTCGAGGTAAACCTAAAACAAAGTCCATAGATATATCATCCCAAGGAACACTAGGTACAGGCAAAGGCATATATAAACCATGAGGATTGAGTCGTGACTTAGCTTTTTGACATGTAGTGCAGCGAGCAACAAAACACTCAACATCCCGTCTCATCTTTGGCCAAAAGAAATGTGTAGCAAGTATATCCTTCGTCTTGTTGACGCCAAAGTGTCCCAATAATCCTCCTCCATGCGCCTCCTGCAACAACAAAAGACGAACGAAGCTAGTTGGAATGCATAGCTTGTTAGCACGAAACACAAATTCATTGTTAAGAACTAACTTGTTCCAAGTTCTCCCTTCCTTACAATTCTGCAATACATCTTTAAATTCAGCATCATGCACATATTGATCTTTGATGGTCTCCAAACCAAATATTTTAAAGTCAAGTTGTGAAAGCATAGTATAACGACGAGACAATGCATCAGCAATAACATTTTCTATACCCTTCTTGTGTTTAATGACACAAGGGAAAGTCTCAATGAATTCAACCCATTTAGCATGTCTACGGTTCAGTTTTGCTTGACTTTTAATGTGTTTCGAAGATTCATGATCAGAATGTATAACAAATTCCTTGGGCCATAAATAGTGTTGCCATGTTTCTAAGGTCCGAACAAGAGCATATAATTCTTTATCATAAGTAGAATAGTTCAAACTAGGCCCACTCAATTTTTCAGAAAAGTATGCAACATGTTTGCTATCTTGTAATAACACACCTCCTAATCCAATTCCACTAGCATCACATTCAAGCTCAAAAGTCTTATTAAAATCAGGAAGTTGGAGTAAAGGAGCATGTGTCAACTTATCTTTCAATACCGTGAAGGCTTCTTCCTGTGCGGTACCCCAAACAAAAGGCACATCCTTCTTTGTAAGCTCGTTGAGGGGTGCAGCAATGGTGCTGAAATCTCTCACAAAACACCTATAGAAACCAGTGAGGCCAAGGAAACTCCTCACTTGTGTGACCGTTTTGGGCTGCGTCCAACTCTCAATAGCTTCAATCTTGGCTTTATCAACTTCAATTCTCTGTGGAGTAACAACATAGCCAAGAAAAGATACTCAGTCAGTGCAAAAGGTGCACTTTCCAAGGTCACCAAACAAACGTGCATCACGTAGAGCAATAAAAACAACACGTAAATGTTCCAAATGTTCCTCCAAAGATTTGCTATAAATCAATATGTCATCAAAGTAAACTACCACAAATCGTCCAATGAAAGCACGTAAAACTTCATTCATTAATCTCATGAAAGTACTAGGTGCATTAGTTAACCCAAATGGCATGACTAACCACTCATATAACCCAAACTAAGTTTTAAATGATGTTTTCCATTCATCTCACAATTTCATACGAATTTGATGGTATCCACTACGCAAATCAACTTTGGAGAATATTGTAGATCCACTCAATTCATCAAGCATATCATCTAGCCTAGGAATAGGATGACGATAACGAATAGTAATATTATTAATGCCTCTACAATCAACGCACATACGCGACGTACCATCCTTTTTCGGCACTAAAATGATAGGAACAGCACAAGGACTAAGGGATTCGTGTATATAACCTTTGTCGAGCAGCTCTTGTACTTGACGCATAATCTCCTTCGTCTCCTCTGGATTGGTACGGTATGGTGCACGGTTGGGTAATGATGTACCGGGAATTAAGTCAATTTGATGCTCAATCCCTCGAATAGCTAGGTGGTAATCCCGGTGGCACGTCTTGTGGAAAGACGTCAGCGAACTCCTGCAACATGTTAGTGACAGCAGGAGGTAAAGAGGAAGGCACGTCCTCGAATGAAAATAATTCCTCTTTGCACACAAAAGCATAGCAAACAGATTTGCTAAAATCTAGATTATCAATATCAGATTTGTTGGCAAGTAAACATGCACTTTTCAATTTAATTTCAGAAGCAACACTAGATGGTTTATTATTAGGCTTCATGTGTTGCTCAAATTCTTTTGCCACAATCTGATTTTCACCCTTATTTTGCTCCTGTTTTGCTTTATTAGCTCTATTAATATCATCTTTCAAAATAGAATCAGGAGTCATAGGAAGCAAAGTAATATTTTTTTCCTTGTGAACAAGAGTATACTGATTGTTTCTACCATGGTGTACATAATTTTTATCAAATTGCCATGGTCTACCAAGTAATAAGGAACATGCTTGCATAGGTACCACATCACAATCAACATAATCAGCATATGTAGAGATACTAAAATGCACACGAACGGTACGTGTTACCTTAACCTTGCCATTGTTGTTGAACCATTGGATGTAGTAAGAATGTGGATGCGGTCTTGTGGTGAGAGAGAGCTTCTCCACCATCTCCATGCTAGCCAAGTTGTTGCAGCTCCCTCCATCTATGATGACACGAACAAAACGTTCCTTCACAATTCTCTTTGTATGGAACAAATTATGCCTCTGATTTTGCTCAACTTGTGTAACCTGCTTACTCAAAACACGTTGAGGAACTAAACATTCATACCTGTCAGCATCTTCGGCAGCCATGTATTGCGTCTCATGATCAGAATCATCTCCATCGTGTTCTTCATGTGTAATAAGAGCCAAAGTCTCCTCATCATAGTCACTAGCGGACTCATACCCACCATCCTCAGTAGCCATCATCACACACTGAGATTTGCATTCTCTCGCAAAATGTCCTCTTCCCTTACAACGACGACAAATAATATCACTTGTGTGCCATGTTGATGCCATGGAAGAAGAAGAGCTCTGCGCAGGCTCGGCAGGTGTGCTCTTGGCAGATAGTGGTGGTTGTGCCTGCTTTCTTGTATCACAGCTGGAGGTGGCACCTGATGGAGGTGCTGGTGCAGTGGAAGTAGAGGATGCATGTGTGGTCCATGATGAAGATCGACCTGCAGAAAAGTTAGTTCGCGTCGATGCCTGTCGATCCTGCACTTCATGTTCAGCTTTACAACCAAGATGGAATAAACGAGTGATATTAGTATACTCCTTATACTCTAGAATGGTCTGAATCTCTCTTTTTAATCCAGCCATAAAACGTGCAAGCATAGCTTCATTCTCCTCAACAATACCACATCTAATCATGCCAGTTTGTAATTCCTGATAATATTCTTCTACATAATTTTTTCCTTGTCTTAAACGTTGTAATTTTTGAAGCAATTCACGTTGATAATATGGTGGTGAAGGAAATATTCCCTAGAGGCAATAATAAAGTAATTATTTATTTCCTTATATCATGATAAATGTTTATTATTCATGCTAGAATTGTATTAACCGGAAACATAATACTTGTGTGAATACATAGACAAACAGAGTGTCACTAGTATGCCTCTACTTGACTAGCTCGTTGATCAAAGATGGTTATGTTTCCTAGCCATTGACATGAGTTGTCATTTGATTAATGGGATCACATCATTAGGAGACTGATGTGATTGACTTGACCCATTCCGTTAGCTTAGCACTCGATCGTTTAGTATGTTGCTATTGCTTTCTTCATGACTTATACATGTTCCTATGACTATGAGATTATGCAACTCCCGTTTACCGGAGGAACACTTCGTGTGCTACTGTAACACCCTCGATGCGACTATATCTCCCACGTGTCGAGGCACGACTTAGAGGCATAATCGCATTGAAGGCATATGTCGCAAGTTAGGCAATCTTCACAACATCCCATGTAATATATATGTAATAAAAGGGGAGATAACATAGTTGGCTTACACTCGCCACGTCAATGAAGTACATAAATAACATTACATCATCCAAACACTCATGGCCCGACTACGGCGCCAAAATAAAAGAGAACCCAACATGCGACACGATCCCAATCACCCCCAACTGGGCACCACTACTGATCATCAGGAAAGGAAACATAGTAACATTGAGAGTCCTCATCGAACTCCCACTTGAGCTCAAACGCGTCTCCTGGAGCGGAATCATCGGGCCCTGCATCTGGTGTAATAGTAATCTGTGAGCCACAGGGACTCAGCAATCTCGCACCCTCGCGATCAAGACTATTTAAGCTTATAGGTAAGGCAAGGTAAATATATGTGGAGCTGCAGAAAGCGACTAGCAAAATATGGTGGCTAACTTATTCGCAAAAGAGAGAGCGAGAAGAGGATGCAAAGCGCGAGCGAGAAACTAGAGAACAACCTGCGCAAGCATTACTCCAACACCGTGTCCACTTCCCGGACTCCGCCGAGAAGAGGCCATCACGGTAACACACTCAGTTGATTCATTTTAATTAAGTTAAGGTTCAAGTTATCTACAACCGGACATTAACAAATTCCCATCTGCCCATAACCGCGGGCACGGCTTTCGAAAGTTCAAAACCCTGCAGGGGAGTCCCAACTTAGCCCATGACAAGCTCTCATGGTCAACGAAGGAATAGACCTCCTCCCAAGACGTTCCGATCAGAATCGGTATCTCGGTTCTTCAAGACACTTCGACGGGTTAAAACAAGACCAGCAACACCGCCCGAATGTGCCGACAAATCCCGATAGGAGCTGCACATATCTCGTTCTCAGGGCACACTCAGATGAGCCAGACGTCGGGTAGGCCAGCCCAGAGTTGCCCCTGGTAGCCCCGGACATCGCTCGGTGGGACCAACACTCAGAGGAGCACTGGCCCGGGGGGGCTAAAATAAGATGACCCTCGGGCTCCGGAAACCCAAGGGAAAATAGGCTAGGTGGCAAATGGTAAAACCAAGGTTGGGCATTGCTGGAAAAGCTTTAATCAAGGTGAACTATCAAGGGGTTCCCATTATAACCCAACCGCGTAAGGAACACAAAATCCGGGAACATAACACCGATATGACGGAAAACTAGGGCGACAAGAGTGGAATAAAACACTAGGCGAGAGGCCGAGCCTTCCACCCTTTACCAAGTATATAGATGCATTAAGATAACATGGCAATATAATGATATCCCAACAAGTAAATAAATGTTCCAACAAGGAACGGCCTCCAATCTTCACCTGCAACTAGCAACGCTATAAGAGGGGCTGAGCAAAGCGGTAACATAGCCAATCAACGGTTTGCTAGGACATGGTGAGTTAGAGGTTTGACATGGCAATTTGGGAGTCTTGAAAGCAAGTGGTAGGCATCGTAGCAATGTCATAGCAAAATAGCGAGCAATCTAGCATAGCAAAGATAGTAGTGATTTCGAGGGTATGATCATCTTGCCTGCAAAGTTGTCAGAGTTGACTGGATCCTCGACAGCAAACTCAACGGGCTCCTCGTTAGAGAACTCGTCTCCCGGCTCTACCCAAACAAGACAAACAAGAAACAAGGACACAATCAGCCACGTGCAAGGATCAAACAATATGATGCAAAGATGATATGCTATGCGGGATGCGATGCGGGATGCATATGCAAGATGTGACAGGAAATGCAAGAACCTGGCCCCAACTTGGAAATCCAAGTGTGCCACTGGAAAGATGAGATGAAATCGCTTGAAAACGATATAAAGAACGCCAGAATCGGAGTTACGGTTTGGAAATGGCAAGCGATTCAAATATGTCACCGGTCTGTGATTTACAGCAAGTAGCCATCTAAATGCAATGAGATGAACAAGCTACAGCACCCAAACATGACAACAAAATACATGGCAGAGATGCATTCAAGATGCTTAACAAAAGTCTAGCACTGAGCTACGGCCAATTCATCCATTAACAGGTTCAAACAAGCATGGCAAAAATGCATATGGCAAACAGATCTCAGACTTTGTGAAATTAACACTTGTCTGGAATTTCAGATCAGGTAGCTCTCTTCGGAGCAACAAAACTATATGCTACAGGAACTGAACATGGCAAAGTAAAGCATGTCATGGAGCTACTCAAAGAGCTTAACAAAAGTTCCTTAGTGACCTTGAGCCAAAAGGGATCAGAAAATACAACTGCAAGCATGTGAACATAGCAAAAACATAATCAGTTTTCAGACTTAGTGAAAACCGGCACATGCTGAAACATAACTCAAGTAGGCATGTTTACGAGCTCGATGCACTCACTACGGTGCAAGTCATGATAAGCTAATCATACACCCATCAAGAATACACAAAATTCAAGCTATACATGGCAAGAACAATAGCATAGCATGCACGGATCAACTACAACATCATCGGCAAAAATGCAAACAAGTTGACAATCTGCCCAGATTCACAAAGTAGCAAAAGTAGAGCTCGATTGACTCAAGCTAGGGTTCTCCATAATTGCAAACAAATACATGGATGGATAGAGCACTACAAGATTAACAAAACATCCTTACTGATCATCCTCAAAAGAGGCACGGATCGCTAGGAAACAACATGAACATATGGCCATATGAGATAAACAGCTCAAGGACTTAGTGGAATTGCTAAGTCCCTGAAATCAGAATTACCAAGTGCACCACTTTGCAAGCTTGTTCTAGTCACCACACACACCACAAAAATACATGGGTTGCACCTCCGAAAAGATGACAAAACCCTTAACAAAACATATGTAGAACTCATGGGCATATCATGCACACAATAATCATGGCAAAAATGGCAAAAAACTAAATGGAGCAGCAGATCTGACAAATATCTCAAGTAGCCCTCTTCTAACAGCATTTCAGGCATCAAGATGAACTCAAATGAAAATGATGCAATGGAATGAAATGATGTACTCTCTGAGATGAACATTTTGATATGCTATATGCCAAAAACGGAGTTACGGATGCGGAGATACGATGCTATGAACATGAGCATATGGACTAGAAAATGTTAGGGACTTAGAAAGAAAAAAAGAACCACCAGATCTAGGGTTTCGGTGGCACGCAATCCGAGGTCGACCGGATCCCTCGCCGGAGTCGTTGGCCGGGGCGGCGGCCGGAGCAGGAGGAAGAGGCGGCCGAGGGGAGGAAGAGGCCGGGGCGGCGGAGAGGAGGCGAGGCCGAGGCGAGGGGCGGCGGAGCCGCGGCGGCCGGCGACGAGGCGAGGTGGCGGCACACGGTGGCGGCGGAGCGGCGCCGGGCGGCGGCGGCTCGCGGCGGAGGCGGCGGGGCCGGCGAACAGGGGGAGGAGGCAGGCGGCTTTGGGCGGCGGCGCGGGGGAGATGGGCCGCGGGGGCCGGCTCCGGGCTCCCCGGGCCGCGCGGCGGCGGGCGGCGGTACAGGGACACGTGGCGCGACGGGAGAGGCTGGGAGCGGCGGCGGGATTTGTCTGGCATCGCCCGGACGTGTCCGGCGGCGCGGAGGGAAAAAATTAGGGTTTCGGGGGAGAGGAAGATCCGGATTCGAAGGGGTTCTTTAAATAGGCATAGAGGGAGCTAGGAGAGTCCAAATGAGGTTCGGTTTTCGGCCACGCGATCGTGATCGAACGATCTAGATGATGGAGAAGGCTTAGGTGGGTTTTGGGCCAAATTGGAGGGATGTTGGGCTGCAACACACACGAGGCCTTTTCGGTCCCTCGGTTAACCGTTGGAGTATGAAACGAAGTCTAAATGGTACGAAACTTGACAGGCGGTCTACCGGTAGTAAACCAAGGCCACTTGGCAAGTCTCGGTCCAATCCGGAAATGTTTAATCCCCACACACGAAAGAAAGGTATAAACGACCACCGGAGGAGAACGAAGCGCCGGAATGCAAAATGGACAACGGGGAAAATGCCCGAATGCATGAGACGAACACGTATGCAAATGCAATGCACATGATGACATGATATGAGATGCATGACAACGACAACAACACATGGAGGCAAAAACCCGAACCTGAGAAAATAAAATAACTTAACGCCGGAAACGGCAAGAGTTGGAGTACAAATTGGGAAAGTTACATCCGGGGTGTTAAACACTCCACCACTACGAAAGGATCTCGTCCCGAGATCTAGGACTGAAAGAACGCTGGGTACTCAGAACGAAGGTGATCCTCGCGTTCCCATGTAGCTTCACGGCCGGAATGGTGTGACCACTTGACTTTGAGAAATTTGATTGACTTATTGCGAGTCTTGCGTTCAGTCTCTTCCAGAATAGCAACTGGGTGCTCACGATAAGAGAGATCTTCTTGGAGCTCAATGTCCTCGAAGTTGACGGTGCGGTTAGGAGTCTTGAAGCACTTTCGAAGCTGAGAGACATGGAACACGTAATGAACATTTGCAAAGTTTGAAGGAAGCTCGAGTTGATAGGCGAGGTCGCCTCTCTTGCTGACAATCTTGAAAGGTCCCACGTATCTGGGGGCAAGCTTCCCTTTGATACCAAAGCGACAAGTACCTTTCATAGGAGAGACGCGGAGGTAAACATGATCTCCGATCTCGAAAGCCAAATCATGGTGCTTACTATCATAGTAGCTCTTCTGACGGGATTGGGCTGCTTTGAGGTTATCACGAATGACTTTGCAAATTTCCTCTGCCTCTGTGATTAAGTCATTACCCAAAAGCTGACGTTCACCGGTTTCAGACCAGTTGAGAGGGGTACGACACTTCCTGCCATACAGAATTTCAAATGGGGCCTTGCCCGAACTTCCTTGAAAACTGTTGTTGTAGGAGAATTCAGCATAAGGAAGACAAACCTCCCACTTCATGCCGAAGGAGATCACACAAGCCCTGAGCATATCTTCAAGAATCTGGTTGACACGCTCGACTTGACCGCTAGTTTGAGGATGGAAAGCTGTGCTGAAGCGGATGTTCGTGCCCATGGCCTTCTGAAAAGAATCCCAAAACTTGGAGGTAAAAATGCTGCCGCGGTCTGAAGAGATCACTTGTGGAACACCGTGCAGAGAGACAATCCGAGAGGTATAGAGTTCCGCCAATTGAGCTGCAGTGATTGACTCTTTGATAGGCAGAAAGTGAGCCACTTTAGTGAGTTTGTCGATGACAACGAATATAGCATCATTGCCACGCTTGGACTTTGGAAAACCAGTCACGAAGTCCATTTCAATGTGGTCAAACTTCCATTCTGGAATGGCAAGAGGTTGGAGGAGACCTGCTGGCCTTTGGTGTTCTGCCTTCACTCTTCTGCAGACATCACATTCATTCACGAATTGAGCAATCTCGTGCTTCATTCGAGTCCACCAATAAGCCTGTTTGAGGTCCTGATACATCTTCGTGCTCCCAGGGTGGATGGAGAGGAGAGAATTGTGAGCCTCGTTCAAGATCACTTTACGAAGTTCACCTTTGGGTACAACAATACGATCCTCGAAGAAGAGAGTATCCTTGTCATCAAGGCGGTAGCACTTGTACTTGGGTTGACTCTTTGCAATCCCAATCTTCACCTTTTTTACCATAGCATCTAGAAGCTCGGCTTGGTGAATCTGGTCTTCCAAGGTGGGAGAGACTTGAAGGTTGGCGAGGAAACCTTGAGGAACAACTTGCAGATTAAGTTTGCAGAATGCTTCACAAAGCTCGGGTTGATAAGGCTTGAGAATCAGACTGTTGCAATAAGCCTTCCTGCTCAATGCGTCAGCAATCACATTGGCCTTGCCTGGAGTATACTCAATACTCGGATTATATTCTTGAATCATTTCGACCCATCGAGTTTGCCTGAGGTTGAGATTAGGCTGAGTGAAGATGTACTTGAGACTCTTGTGATCAGTGAAAATGTCCACTTTTCTTCCCAATAGAAAATGCCTCCAAGTCAAAAGAGCATGCACAACTGCCGCCAACTCGAGATCATGAGTGGGGTAGTTCTTCTCATTAGGCTTCAACCGGCGAGAGGTATAAGCAACAACTTTCTTCTCTTGCATCAAAACTGCGCCAAGACCTTGGAGAGAGGCATCACAAAAGACCTCGTACGGCTTGGATTCATCAAGCGGAGTTAGAACTGGAGCAGTGATCAATTTCTCTTTCAAAGTGTTGAAAGCAATGTTACACTCCGGAGACCAAACGTACTTGACGTGCTTCTGGAGAAGATTTGAGAGAGGCTTCGTGATCTTAGAAAAGTTTTCAATGAATCTTCGACAATAGCTTGCGAGACCGAGGAAGCTACGGAGTTGCTTCACATTCTGAGGAGGTTCCCAATTCACAATTGCAGACACCTTCTCAGGATTCACGGCAATACCCTTGGCAGAGATGATATGACCAAGATAAAGAACCTCATCGAGCCAAAATTCACACTTGGAGAACTTGGCATAGAACTGATGTTCCGTGAGCTTATCGAGTACCAAACGCAAGTGCTTGGCATGATCTTCCTTGTTCTTCGAGAAAACCAGAATGTCGTCGAGATAGACCAAAACGAAGTCATTGGTGTAGGCGTTGAAGATGAAGTTCATCATGCGAGAGAACGTCGGAGGAGCGTTGACGAGGCCAAAAGACATGACAGTGTATTCGTATGAACCATAGCTTGTCCTGAAAGCCGTCTTGGGAATATCTTGCTCACGGATTCGAATCTGATGATAACCCATGCGGAGATCAAGCTTGGAGAATACTTGGGCACCGTTGAGTTGTTCAAACAGCTCATCGATGTTGGGAAGTGGGTATTTGTTCTTGATGGTATTCTTGTTCAATGGACCGTAATCAACACAAAGTTGGTCCGTTCCATCCTTCTTCTTCAGAAAAAGAACACCACAACCCCACGGAGAAGAACTAGGCCGGATGAGACCCATTTTCTCTTGAATATCGAGTTGCTTCTTCAGCTCCTTCAACTCTTCAGGTCCGAGCTTGTAAGGACGCTTGCACATAGGTTCCGTGCCGGGCTCAAGATCAATAACGAATTCAACTGGCCGGTGCGGAGGCATTCCTGGAAGCTCTTCTGGAAAGACGTCTTGATATTCGCAAACGACTGGAATCTGCGAGATAGCATCCAGTTCACCCTTCTCATTGAGAGAAAACAGACGGATGGTATCATCACGAGCGGCAAAGACAATTACATCCTCAGACGAATGAGTCAATAGAATCTGCCTGGCTGCACAATCAAGCTGAGCCTTATGCTTAGAAAGCCAATCCATTCCGAGAATAAGATCAATATCCGAGTTACCAAGGACCACCGGAGAAGAGAGAAACTTGTAGTCGCCCAACATGATAGTAACATCTGGGGCAATAGCGCTAGCATTCATGAATTTACCCGGAGAAACAACAGATAACTGTCTAGGCAAATCTTGTAAAGACAACTCATGCTTAGAAACAAATGGCCTCGAGATGAAACAATGTGATGCACCCGTGTCAAAAAGAACTTTTGCAGGAATATCATTAACTGGAAGGTTACCCATGATGACATCTGATGAATCCTTTGCCTGAGCTGCGTTCATCAAGTTGTCCTTGGCGGACTTGGGGTTATGCTTGACCACAGCTGTACTTGCCGATCTGACAGGAGGAGGAGGGGGAAGACGCCTCTGGTTGAGACACTTGTTGGCATAGTGACCCTTCTGTTGGCACTTGTTGCACATGACTTCTGAAAGCGGACGGTGATACGGAGCACTCGATCTTGGAGCTTGAGATGAAGTCTTGTTCTGAAAGCCAGGGTTGGGTGGGTGGGAAGATCCACTGCCACCTTTGCTCTTCTGCTGATACGGCTGACGGAACGGAGGAGGAGGAAGCCAATACTTCTGCTGCTTGGCCACTTGAGTAGAGAAAGAAGGAGTAACATCTCTGACTCGCTTCTTGGAAGCATCACACCTCAATTGAGCAGCCTCTTGCTTCAATGCCATGTTGTAGAACTCATCGTATCTCAAGGGCTCAAAGAGAACAAGAGCTAGCTGAATTTGTTCTTGAGACCACCCCTGAACTGGTATATCATGCTCTTCTCATCAGGGACGTCCTGCTTGGCAAAGCGGGCGAGCTTCTGAAACAACTTGTTGTAGTCATAGACAGACAAAGAGCCTTGCTTCAGGTTGCGGATTTCCTCACGCTTGCTTTCAACCACGCTCTGAGGAATATGATGAGCTCGGAAATCTTGACAGAATTCATCCCAAGTGATAAGACGTCCACCTCTGGAATCCTTGTACTGCTGGAACCATTCTGCAGCTTGATCTTTGAGTTGGAAGGAAGCGAACTTGACAAAGTCCTCAGGCCTGACGTTACTGCACTCGAAATGCTTGCATAGATCCACAAGCCAATCGTCAGCATCGGTTGCCTCAACACAATTGCTGAAAGTCTTTCGCCCATTAGCAAGGAACTGGTTGAGTGTAGCAAATTGATTCTGATTGTTGCCTTGGTTCCCTTGGTTGCCTTGATTGCGCTCTTGGAGAATTTGCATGATCAACTGTGTGTTTGCATTGGTTGCGGCCATCACAGCTTGCCATGCCTCCGGAGGAGGTGGAGGTGGTGGCGGATTAGGATTCGAAGTCGTGCGCGTTGGGGGAGCCATCCTTAAGAGGTTGACATCCATTAGCACCTTGATAGACAAATATTGAAGCTGAATCCAACGGAATGAAACTTGCAACATATAGTCTTCACATCCGAACAAAGTGAACGAATGCATTCCTCTTGAAATGGTCACATATCCATAAATTGAGAAGCCACGTAGAATTAAGGTAGAGAAATAAATCCACAAGGTACGGATCAAGAACGAATAATCGGTAAGAAATCCCAATCTCAAACCAATATCCGTGGAAGAAGAACTAGAGCTACAAGAATTCCCACCTATGAAACTCCCAAACCTTTCCGGTTATGCAATCAGGTGTTGGGGATACAGGGGAAGCATAATATCTCACCCAAACTAGCAAATCCTACATCCAGTTGTATCCATTCTTCAACACATAACCAAGAAAAACTTCGGAAACCAGCTACCTCAACCTTCGAAAAGCATCCGTTATACAAGTTATGGCGATACTCCCGAACTCCCGCCCCAGTACTGGGTGGCGTCGAGGTTATCTCACCAACGAACTGCATAAAAGAGATTTTCGATGTCGGCGTACTAAACTCAGGTATTCCAGAATTGCAACGAAAAAATTATGACGACAACACCTCAGAGCTCAACTCCCCGGGACACTTCCACAAAACCCCTGACAGGAGGCACCAAGACAATGTTCTCATCATGACACCATCGAAACGATTCCAAGATACCCGCGTGATCCTAAAATTTTTTTTAGTGAAATTTGAGAAGAGGAGAGTCAAAACTCTACGTCAGGATGCCTTACCAGAGCGATGAGGAGACTGGGAAGTAAAAAAGAATTCCTAAACTCTCTGATATATAATTCCTAAATGACTCAAAACATTTTTCTAGACACAACTCGGCCGCTAAAAATGATCAAGCAATGGGGCTCCTAAGGTCGGGGAAGGCTCTGATACCAACTTGTAACACCCTCGATGCGACTATATCTCCCACGTGTCGAGGCACGACTTAGAGGCATAATCGCATTGAAGGCATATGTCGCAAGTTAAGGCATATGTCGCAAGTTAGGCAATCTTCACAACATCCCATGTAATATAATAATAAAGGGGAGATAACATAGTTGGCTTACACTCGCCACGTCAATCAAGTACATAAATAACATTACATCATCCAAACACTCATGGCCCGACTACGGCGCCAAAATAAAAGAGAACCCAACATGCGACACGGTCCCAATCACCCCCAACTGGGCACCACTACTGATCATCAGGAAAGGAAACATAGTAACGTTGAGAGTCCTCATCGAACTCCCACTTGAGCTCAAACGCGTCTCCTGGAGCGGAATCATCGGGCCTGCATCTGGTGTAATAGTAATCTGTGAGCCACAGGGACTCAGCAATCTCGCACCCTCGCGATCAAGACTATTTAAGCTTATAGGTAAGGCAAGGTAAATATATGTGGAGCTGCAGAAAGCGACTAGCAAAATGGTGGCTAACTTATTGCAAAAGAGAGAGCGAGAAGAGGATGCAAAGCGCGAGCGAGAAACTAGAGAACAACCTGCGAAAGCATTACTCCAACACCGTGTCCACTTCGGACTCCGCCGAGAAGAGGCCATCACGGTAACACACTCAGTTGATTCATTTTAATTAGTTAAGGTTCAAGTTATCTACAACCGGAGCATTAACAAATTCCCATCTGCCCATAACCGCGGGCACGGCTTTCGAAAGTTCAAAACCCTGCAGGGGAGTCCCAACTTAGCCCATGACAAGCTCTCATGGTCAACGAAGGAATAGACCTCCTCCCAAGACGTTCCGATCACGAATCGGTACCTTCGGTTCTTCAAGACACTTCGACGGGTTAAAACAGACCAGCAACACCGCCCGAATGTGCCGACAAATCCCGATAGGAGCTGCACATATCTCGTCTCAGGGCACACTCAGATGAGCCAGACGTCGGGTAGGCAGCCCAGAGTTTGCCCCTGGTAGGGGACATCGCTAGGTGGGACCAACACTCAGAGGAGCACTGGCCCGGGGGGGCTAAAATAAGATGACCCTCGGGCTCCGGAAACCCAAGGGAAAATAGGCTAGGTGGCAATGGTAAAACAAGGTTGGGCATTGCTGGAAAAGCTTTAATCAAGGTGAACTATCAAGGGGTTCCCATTATAACCCACCGCGTAAGGAACACAAAATCCGGGAACATAACACCGATATGACGGAAACTAGGGCGACAAGAGTGGAATAAAACACTAGGCGAGAGGCCGAGCCTTCCACCCTTTACCAAGTATATAGATGCATTAAGATAACATGAATATAATGATATCCCAACAAGTAAATAAATGTTCCAACAAGGAACGGCCTCCAATCTTCACCTGCAACTAGCAACGCTATAAGAGGGGCTGAGCAAAGCGGTAACATAGCCAATCAACGGTTTGCTAGGACATGGTGAGTTAGAGGTTTGACATGGCAATTTGGGAGTTTGGAAAGCAAGTGGTAGGCATCGTAGCAATGTCATAGCAAAATAGCGAGCAATCTAGCATAGCAAAGATAGTAGTGATTTCGAGGGTATGATCATCTTGCCTGCAAAGTTGTCAGAGTTGACTGGATCCTCGACAGCAAACTCAACGGGCTCCTCGTTAGAGGAACTCGTCTCCCGGCTCTAACCAAACAAGACAAACAAGAAACAAGGACACAATAAGCCACGTGCAAGGATCAAACAATATGATGCAAAGATGATATGCTATGCGGGATGCGAATGCGGGATGCATATGCAAGATGTGACAGGATGCAAGAACCTGGCCCACTTGGAAATCCAAGTGGTGCCACTGGAAAGATGAGATGAAATCGCTTGAAAACGATATAAAGAACGCCAGATCGGAGTTACGGTTTGGAAATGGCAAGCGATTCAAATATGCACCGGTCTGTGATTTACAGCAAGTAGCCATCTAAATGCAATGAGATGAACAAGCTACAGCACCCAAACATGACACAAATACATGGCAGAGATGCATTCAAGATGCTTAACAAAAGTCTAGCACTGAGCTACGGCCAATTCATCCATTAACAGGTTCAAACAAGCATGGCAAAAATGCATATGGCAAACAGATCTCAGACTTTGTGAAATTAAACACTTGTCTGGAATTTCAGATCAGGTAGCTCTCTTCGGAGCAACAAAACTACATGCTACAGGACACTGAACATGGCAAAGTAAAGCATGTCATGGAGCTACTCAAAGAGCTTAACAAAAGTTCCTTAGTGACCTTGAGCCAAAAGGGATCAGAAAATACAACTGCAAGCATGTGAACATAGCAAAAACATAATCAGTTTTCAGACTTAGTGAAAACCGGCACATGCTGAAACATAACTCAAGTAGGCATGTTTACGAGCTCGATGCACTCACTACGGTGCAAGTCATGATAAGCTAATCATACACCCATCAAGAATACACAAAATTCAAGCTATACATGGCAAGAACAATAGCATAGCATGCACGGATCAACTACAACATCATCGGCAAAAATGCAAACAAGTTGACAATCTGCCCAGATTCACAAAGTAGCAAAAGTAGAGCTCGATTGACTCAAGCTAGGGTTCTCCATAATTGCAAACAAATACATGGATGGATAGAGCACTACAAGATTAACAAAACATCCTTACTGATCATCCTCAAAAGAGGCACGGATCGCTAGGAAACAACATGAACATATGGCCATATGAGATAAACAGCTCAAGGACTTAGTGGAATTGCTAAGTCCCTGAAATCAGAATTACCAAGTGCACCACTTTGCAAGCTTGTTCTAGTCACCACACACACCACAAAAATACATGGGTTGCACCTCCGAAAAGATGACAAAACCCTTAACAAAACATATGTAGAACTCATGGGCATATCATGCACACAATAATCATGGCAAAAATGACAAAAAACTAAATGGAGCAGCAGATCTGACAAATATCTCAAGTAGCCCTCTTCTAACAGCATTTCAGGCATCAAGATGAACTCAAATGAAAATGATGCAATGGAATGAAATGATGTACTCTCTGAGATGAACATTTTGATATGCTATATGCATGAATCGGAGTTACGGATGCAAAGTTACGAGGCTATGAACAGGAGAACTTGGATCTGGAATTTCGGGACTTGGAAGAAAAAAGAACCTCTACGGAACAGATCTAGGGTTTCGGTGGCACGCAATCCGAGGTCGACCGGATCCCTCGCCGGAGTCGTTGGCCGGGGCGGAGTCGTTGGCCGGGGCGGCGGTCGGAGCAGGAGGAAGAGGCGGCCGAGGGGAGGAAGAGGCCGGGGCGGCGGAGAGGAGGCGAGGCTGAGGCGAGGGGCGGCGGAGCCGCGGCGGCCGGCGACGAGGCGAGGTGGCGGCACACGGTGGCGGCGGAGTGGCAGCGGCTCGCGGCGGAGGCGGCGGGGCCGGCGAACGGGGGGAGGAGGCAGGTGGCTTACGGCGGCGGCGCGGGGGAGATGGGCCGCGGGGGCCGGCTCCGGGCTCCCCGGGCCGCGCGGCGGCGGGCGGCGGTACAGGGACACGTGGCGCGACGGGAGAGGCTGGGAGCGGCGGCAGGATTTGTCCGGCGTCGCCCGGACGTGTCCGGCGGCGCGGAGGGAAAAATTAGGGTTTCGGGGGAGAGGAAGATCCGGATTAGAAGGGGTTCTTTAAATAGGCGTAGAGGGAGCTAGGAGAGTCCAAATGAGGTTCGGTTTTCGGCCACACGATCGTGATCGAACAATCTAGATGATGGAGAAGGCTTAGGTGGGTTTTGGGCCAAATTGGAGGGATGTTGGGATGCAACACACACGAGGCCTTTTCGGTCCCTCGGTTAACCGTTGGAGTATCAAACGAAGTCTAAATGGTACGAAACTTGACAGGCGGTCTACCGGTAGTAAACCAAGGCCGCTTGGCAAGTCTCGGTCCAATTCGGAAATGTTTAATCCCCACACACAAAAGAAAGGTAGAAACGACCACCGGAGGAGAACAAAGCGCCGGAATGCAAAACGGACAACGGGGAAAATGCTGGAATGCATGAGACGAACACGTATGCAAATGCAATGCACATGATGACATGATATGAGATGCATGACAACGACAACAACACACGGAGGCAAAAACCCAAACCTAAGAAAATAAAATAACTTAACGCCGGAAACGGCAAGAGTTGGAGTACAAATTGGGAAAGTTACATCCGGGGTGTTACAACACTCCACCACTACGAAAGGATCTCGTCCCGAGATCTAGGACTGAAAGAACGCCGGGTACTCAGAACGAAGGTGATCCTCGCGTTCCCATGTAGCTTCACGGCCGGAATGGTGTGACCACTTGACTTTGAGAAATTTGATTGACTTATTGCGAGTCTTGCATTCAGTCTCTTCCAGAATAGCAACTGGGTTCTCACGATAAGAGAGATCTTCTTGGAGCTCAATGTCCTCGAAGTTGACGGAGCGGTTAGGAGTCTTGAAGCACTTTCGAAGCTGAGAGACATGGAACATGTCATGAACATTTGCAAAGTTTGAAGGAAGCTCGAGTTGATAGGCAAGGTCGCCTCTCTTGCTGACAATCTTGAAAGGTCCCACGTATCTGGGGGCAAGCTTCCCTTTGATACCGAAGCGACGAGTACCTTTCATAGGAGAGACGCGGAGGTAAACATGATCTCCGATCTCGAAAGCCAAATCATGGTGCTTACTATCATAGTAGCTCTTCTGACGGGATTGGGCTGCTTTGAGGTTATCACGAATGACTTTGCACATTTCCTCTGCCTCTGTGATTAAGTCATTACCCAAAAGCTGACGTTCACCGGTTTCAGACCAGTTGAGAGGGGTACGACACTTCCTGCCATACAGAATTTCAAATGGGGCCTTGCCCGAACTTCCTTGAAAATTGTTGTTGTAGGAGAATTCAGCATAAGGAAGACAATCCTCCCACTTCATGCCGAAGGAGATCACACAAGCCCTGAGCATATCTTCAAGAATCTGGTTGACACGCTCGACTTGACCGCTAGTTTGAGGATGGAAAGCTGTGCTGAAGCGGATGTTCGTTCCCATGGCCTTCTGAAAAGAATCCCAAAACTTGGAGGTAAAAATGCTGCCGCGGTCTGAAGAGATCACTTGTGGAACACCGTCCAAATTGGAGGGATGTTGGGCTGCAACACACACGAGGCCTTTTCGGTCCCTCGGTTAATCGTTGGAGTATCAAACGAAGTCCAAATGGTACGAAACTTGACAGGCGGTCTACCGGTAGTAAACCAAGACCGCTTGGCAAGTCTCGTTCCAATCCGGAAATGTTTAATCCCCACACACGAAAGAAAGGTAGAAACGACCACCGGAGGAGAACGAAGCGCCGGAATGCAAAACAGACAACGGGGAAAATGCTCGAATGCATGAGACGAACACGTATGCAAATGCAATGCACATGATGACATGATATGAGATGCATGACAATGACAACAACACACGGAGGCAAAAACCCGAACCCGAGGAAATAAAATAACTTAACGCCGGAAATGGCAAGAGTTGGAGTACAAATTGGGAAAGTTACATCCGGGGTGTTACAGCTACCAAACGTCAAAACGTAACTGGGTGATTATAAAGGTGCTCTACAGGTGTCTCCGAAGGTACTTGATGGGTTGGCGTATTTTGAGATTAGGATTTGTCACTCCAATTGTCGAAGAGGTATCTCTAGGCCCACTCGGTAATGCACATCACGTAAGCCTTGCAACTAATGAGTTAGTTGCGGGATGATGTATTACAGAATGAGTAAAGAGACTTGCCGGTAACGAGATTGAACTAGGTATTGAGATACCGATGATGGAATCTCGGGCAAGTAACATACCGATGACAAAGGGAACAACGTATGTTGTTATGCAGTCTGACCGATAAAGATATTCGTAGAATATGTGGGAGCCAATATGAGCATCCAGGTTCCGCTATTGGTTATTGACTGAAGACGTGTCTCGGTCATGTCTACATAGTTCTCAAACCCGTAGGGTCCGCACGCTTAAAGTTTCGATGACATTATATTATGAGTTTATGATTTTTGATGTACCGAAGGTTGTTCGGAGTCCCGGATGTGATCACGGACATGACGAGGTGTCTTGAAATGGTCGAGACATGAAGATTGATATATTGGAAGCCTATATTTAGATATCGGAAGTGTTTCGGGTGAAATCGGGATTTTACCGGAGTACCAAGGGGTTACCGGAACCCCCCCGGGGGCTTAATGGGCCATAGTGGGCCTTTGTGGAGAAGAGGAGAGGCGGCCAGGGCAGGGCCGTGCGCCCCTCCCCCCTAGTCCTAATAGGACAAGGAGAGGGGCGGCGCCCCCTTTCCTTCCTCTCTCCCTCCTTTTCCCCCTCCACTCCTAATCCAACAAGGAAAAGGGAGGGAGGCCTACTCCCGGTGGGAGTAGGACTTCTCCTGGCACGCCCCTCCTGGCCGGCCGCACCTCCCCCCTTGGTCCTTTATATATGGGGGCAAGGGGGCACCCTAGAGACACAATAATTGATCGTTTGATCTTTTGGCCGTGTGCGGTGCCCCCCTCCACCATACTCCACCTCGATAATACTGTAGCGGTGCTTAGGTGAAGCCATGCGTCGGTAGAACATCATGATCGTCACCACGCCGTCGTGCTGATGAAACTCTCCATCAACACTCGGCTGGATCGGAGTTCGAGGGACGTCATCGGGCTGAACGTGTGCTGAACTCGGAGGTGCCGTACGTTCGGTACTTGATCAGTCGGATCGTGAAGACGTACGACTACATCAACCGCGTTGTGTTGACGCTTCCGCTTCCGGTCTACGAGGGTACTTGGACAACACTCTCCCCTCTCATTGCTATGCATCACCATGATCTTGCGTGTGCGTAGGAATTTTTTTGAAATTACTACGTTCCCCAACAGTGGCATCAGAGCCAGGTTTTATGCGTAGATGTCATATGCACGAGTAGAACACAAGTGAGTTGTGGGAGATATAAGTCATATTGCTTACCAGCATGTAATACTTTGGTTCGGCGGTATTGTTGGATGAAGCGGCCCGGACCGACATTACGCGTACGCTTACGCGAGACTGGTTCTACCGACGTGCTTTGCACACAGGTGGATGGCGGGTGTCAATTTCTCCAACTTTAGTTGAACCGAGTGTGGCTACGCCTGATCCTTGCGAAGGTTAAAACAGCACCAACTTGACAAACTATCGTTCTGGTTTTGATGCGTAGGTAAGAACGGTTCTTGCTAAGCCCAGTAGTAGCCATGTAAAACTTGCAACAACAAAGTAGAGGACGTCTAACTTGTTTTTGCAGGGCATGTTGTGATGTGATATGGTCAAGACATGATGCTAAATTTTATTGTATGAGATGGTCATGTTTTGTAACCGAGTTATCGGCAACTGGCAGGAGCCATATGGTTGTCGCCTTATTGTATGCAATGCAATCGCCATGTAATGCTTTACTTTATCACTAAGCGGTAGCGACAGTCGTAGAAGCATAAGATTGGCGAGACGACAACGATGCTATGATGGAGATCAAGGTGTCACGCCGGTGAAGATGGTGATCATGATGGTGCTTCGGATATGGAGATCACAAGCACAAGATGATGATGGCCATATCATATCACTTATATTGATTGCATGTGATGTTTATCTTTTATGCATCTTATCTTGCTTTGATTGACAGTAGCATTATAAGATGATCTCTCACTAAATTTCAAGATAAAAGTGTTCTCCCTGAGTATGCACCGTTGCCAAAGTTTGTCATGCCCAGACACCACGTGATGATCGGGTGTGAAAAGCTCTACGTCCATCTACAACGGGTGCAAGCCAGTTTTGCACACGCAGAATACTCGGGTTAAACGTGACGAGCCTAGCATATGCAGATATGGCCTCGGAACACTGAGACCGAAAGGTCGAGCGTGAATCATATAGTAGATATGATCAACATAGTGATGTTCACCATTGAAAGCTACTCCATTTCACGTGATGATCGGTTATGGTTTAGTTGATTTGGATCATGTGATCACTTAGAGGATTAGAGGGATGTCTATCTAAGTGGGAGTTCTTAAGTAATATGATTAATTGAACTTAAATTTATCATAAACTTAGTACCTGATAGTATCTTGCTTGTCTATGTTGATTGTAGATAGATGGCCCGTGTTGTTGTTCCGTTGAATTTTAATGCGTTCCTTGAGAAAGCAAAGTTGAAAGATGATGGTAGCAATTACACGGACTGGGTCCGTAACTTGAGGATTATCCTCATTGCTGCACAGAAGAATTGCGCCCTGGAAGCACCGCTAGGTGTACCACTTGCGCCAGCAACTGCATACATTGTGAATGTCTGGCAGTCACGTGTTGATGACTACTCAATAGTTCAGTGTGCCATGCTTTACGGCTTAGAACCAGGACTTCAACGACGTTTTGAACGTCATGGAGCATATGAGATGTTCCAGGAATTGAAGTTAATATTTCAAAAGAATGCCCGGATTGAGAGATATGAAGTCTCCAATAAGTTCTACAGCTGCAAGATGGAGGAGAATAGTTCTGTCAGTGAGCATATACTCAAGATGTCTGAGTACTGCAATCACTTGATTCAACTGGGAGTTAATCTTTCGGACGATAGCGTCATTGACAGAATTCTTCAATCACTGCCACCAAGCTACAAGAGCTTCGTGATGAACTATAACATGCAAGGAATGGATAAGACGATTCCCGAGCTCTTCGCAATGCTAAAGGCTGCGGAGGTAGAAATCAAGAAGGAGCATCAAGTGTTGATGGTCAATAAGACCACCAGTTTCAAGAAAAAGGGCAAAGGGAAGAAAAAGGGGAACTTCAAGAAGAACAGCAAGCAAGTTGATGCTCAAGAGAAGAAACCCAAGTCTGGACCTAAGCCTGAGAGTGAGTGCTTCTACTGCAAGTAGACTGGTCACTGGAAGCGGAACTGCCCCAAGTATTTGGCGGATAAGAAGGATGGCAAGGTGAACAAAGGTATATGTGATATACATGTTATTGATGTGTACCTTACTAGAGCTCGCAGTAGCACCTGGGTATTTGATACTGGTTCTGTTGCTATTATTTGCAACTCGAAACAGGGACTATGGATTAAGCGAACACTGGCCAAGGACGAGGTGACGATACGCGTGGAAAATGATTCCAAAGTCGATGTGATCGCCGTTGGCACGCTACCTCTACATCTACCTTCGGGATTAGTATTAGACCTATATAATTGTTATTTGGTGCCAGCGTTGAGCATGAACATTATATCTGGTTCTTGTTTGATGCGAGACGGTTATTCATTTAAATCAGAGAATAATGGTTGTTCTATTTATATGAGTAATATCTTTTATGGTCATGCACCCTTGAAGAGTGGTCTATTTTTTATGAATCTCGATAGTAGTGATACACATATTCATAACGTTGAAGCCAAAAGATGCAGAGTTGATAATGATAGTGCAACTTATTTGTGGCACTGCCATTTAGGTCATATCGGTGTAAAGCGCATGAAGAAACTCCATACTGATGGACTTTTGGAACCACTTGATTATGAATCACTTGGTACTTGCAAACCGTGCCTCATGGGCAAAATGACTAAAATGCTGTTCTCCGGTACTATGGAGAGAGCAACAGATTTGTTAGAAATCATACATACAGATGTATGTGGTCCGATGAATGTTGATACTCGCGGCGGGTATCGTTATTTTCTCACCTTCATAGATGATTTAAGCAGATATGGGTATATCTACTTAATGAAACATAAGTCTGAAACATTTGAAAAGTTCAAAGAATTTCAGAGTGAAGTTGAAAATCATCGTAACAAGAAAATAAAGTATCTACGATCTGATCGTGGAGGAGAATATTTGAGTTACGAGTTTGGTCTACATTTGAAACAATGCGGAATAGTTTCGCAACTCACGCCACCCAGAACACCACAGTGTAATGGTGTGTCCGAATGTCATAATCGTACTTTACTAGATATGCTGGGATCTATGATGTCTCTTACTAATTTACCGCTATCGGTTTGGGGTTATGCTTTAGAGACGGCTGCATTCACGTTAAATAGGGCACCATCAAAATTCGTTGAGACGACGCCTTATGAACTGCGGTTTGGCAAGAAACCAAAGTTGTTATTTCTTAAAGTTTGGGGTTGCGATGCTTATGTGAAAAAGCTTCAACCTGATAAGCTCGAACCCAAATCAGAGAAATGTGTCTTCATAGGATACCCAAAGGAGACTATTGGGTACACCTTCTATCACAGATCCGAAGGCAAGACATTCGTTGCTAAGAATGGATCCTTTCTAGAGAAGTAGTTTCTCGAAAGAAGTGAGTGGGAGGAAAGTAGAACTTGATGAGGTAACTGTACCTGCTCCCTTATTGGAAAGTAGTTCATCACAGAAACCAGTTCCTGTGACGCCTACACCAATTAGTGAGGAAGTTAATGATGATGATCATGAAACTTCAGATCAAGTTGTTACTGAACCTCGTAGGTCAACCGAGTAAGATCCGCACCAGAGTGGTACGGTAATCATGTTCTAGAGGTTATGTTACTAGACCATGACGAACCTATCAACTATGAAGAAGCGATGGTGAGCCCAGATTACGCAAAATGGCTTGAGGCCATGAAATCTGAGATGGGATCCATGTATGAGAACAAAGTGTGGACTTTGGTTGACTTGCCCGATGATCGGCAAGCCATTGAGAATAAATGGATCTTCAAGAAGAAGACTGACGCCGACGGTAATGTTACTGTCTATAAAGCTCGACTTGTTGCAAAAGGTTTTCGACAAGTTCAAGGGATTGACTTCAATGAGACTTTCTCACCCGTAGCGATGCTTATGTCTGTCCGAATCATGTTAGCAATTGCCGCATTTTATGATTATGAAATTTGGCAAATGGATGTCAAAAATGCATTCCTGAATGGATTTCTGGAAGAAGAGTTGTATATGATGCAACCAGAAGGTTTTGTCAATCCAAAGGGAGCTAACAAAGTGTGCAAGCTCCAGCGATCCATTTATGGACTGGTGCAAGCCTCTCGGAGTTGGAATAAACTCTTTGATAGTGTGGTCAAAGCATTTGGTTTTGTACAGACTTTTGGAGAAGCCTGTATTTACAAGAAAGTGAGTGGGAGCTCTGTAGCATTTCTGATATTATATGTGGATGACATATTGTTGATTGGAAATGATGTAGAATTTCTGGATAGCATAAAGGGATACTTGAATAAGAGTTTTTCAATGAAAGACCTCGGTGAAGCTGCTTATATATTGGGCATCAAGATCTATAGAGATAGATCAAGACGCTTAATTGGACTTTCACAAAGCACATACCTTGACAAAGTTTTGAAGAAGTTCAAAATGGATCAAGCAAAGAAAGGGTTCTTGCCTATGTTACAAGGTGTGAAGTTGAGTAAGACTCAATGCCCGACCACTTCAGAAGATAGAGAGAAGATGAAAGATGTTCCCTATGCTTCGGCCATAGGCTCTATCCTCTATGCAATGCTGTGTACCAGACCTGATGTGTGCCTTGCTATAAGTCTAGCAGGGAGGTACCAAAGTAATCTAGGGGTGGATCACTGGACAGCGGTCAAGAACATCAAGAAATACCTGAAAAGGACTAAGGATATGTTTCTCATTTATGGAGGTGACAAAGAGCTAGTCGTAAATGGTTACATCGATGTAAGCTTTGACACTGATCCGGACGATTCTAAATCGCAAACCGGATACGTGTTTACATTGAACGGTGGAGCTGTCAGTTGGTGCAGTTCTAAACAAAGCGTTGTGGCAGGATCTACGTGTGAAGCGGAGTACAGAGCTGCTTCGGAAGCAGCAAATGAAGGAGTCTGGATGAAGGAGTTCATATCCGATCTAGGTGTCATACCTAGTGCATCGGGTCCAATGAAAATCTTTTGTGACAATACTGGTGCAATTGCCTTGGCAAAGGAATCCAGATTTCACAAGAGAACCAAGCACATCAAGAGACGCTTCAATTCCATCCGGGATCTAGTCCAGGTGGGAGACATAGAAATTTGCAAGACACATACGGATCTAAATGTTGCAGACCCGTTGGCTAAGCCTCTTCCACGAGCAAAACATGATCATCACCAAGGCTCCATGGGTGTCAGAATCATTACTGTGTACTCTAGATTATTGACTCTAGTGCAAGTGGGAGACTGAAGGAAATATGCCCTAGAGGCAATAATAAACTTATTATTTATTTCCTTATATCATGATCAATGTTTATTATTCATGCTAGAATTGTATTAACCGAAAACATAATACTTGTGTGAATACATAGACAAACAGAGTGTCACTAGTATGCCTCTACTTGACTAGCTCGTTGATCAAAGATGGTTATGTTTCCTAGCCATTGACATGAGTTGTCATTTGATTAACGGGATCACATCATTAGGAGAATGATGTGATTGACTTGACCCATTCTGTTAGCTTAGCACTCGATCGTTTAGTATGTTGCTATTGCTTTCTTCATGACGTATACATGTTCCTATGACTATGAGATTATGCAACTCCCATTTACTGGAGGAACACTTTGTGTGCTACCAAACATCACAACGTAACTGGGTGATTATAAAGGTGCTCTACAGGTGTCTCTGAAGGTACTTGTTGGGTTGGTGTATTTCGAGATTAGGATTTGTCACTCTGATTGTCGGAGTGGTATCTCTGGGCCCTCTCGGTAGTGCACATCACGTAAGCCTTGCAACTAATGAGTTAGTTGTGGGATGATGTATTACGGAACGAGTAAAGAGACTTTCCGGTAACGAGATTGAACTAGGTATTGAGATACCGACGATCGAATCTCGGGCAAGTAACGTACCGATGACAATGGGAACAACGTATGTTGTTATGCGGTCTGAATGATAAAGATCTTCATAGAATATATGGGAGCCAATATGAGCATCCAGGTTCCGCTATTGGTTATTGACCGGAGACGTGTCTCAGTCATGTCTACATAGTTCTCGAACCCGTAGGGTCCGCATGCTTAAAGTTTCGATGACAATTATATTATGAGTTTATGATTTTTGATGTACCGAAGGTTGTTCGGAGTCCCGGATGTGATCACGGACATGACAAGGAGTCTCGAAATGGTCGAGACATGAAGATTGATATGTTGGAAGCTTATATTTGGATATCAGAAGTGTTCCGGGTGAAATCGGGATTTTACCAGAGTACCGAGGGGTTACTGGGCCCCCCCCCCCGGGGGGGGCTTAATGGGCCATAGTGGGCCTTTGTGGAGAAGAGGAGAGGCAGCCAGGGCAGGGCTGCGCGCCCCTCCCCCTAGTCCGAATAGGACAAGGAGAGAGGGGTGGCGCCCCCTTTCCTTCCTCTCTCCCTCCTCTTTCCCCCTCCACTCCTAATCCAACAAGCAAAAGGGAGGGAGTCCTACTCCCGGTGGGAGTAGGACTCCTCCTGGCGCGCCCCTCCTGGCCGGCCGCACCTCCCCCCTTGCTCCTTTATATACGGGGGCAAGGGGGCACCCTAGAGACACAACAATTGATCGTTTGATCTTTTAGCCATGTGCGGTGCCCCCCTCCACCATAGTCCATCTCAATAATACTATAGCAGTGCTTAGGCGAAGCCCTGCGTCGGTAGAACATCGTCATCGTCACCACGCTGTCGTGCTAATGAAACTCTCCCTCAACACTCGACTGGGTCAGAGTTCGAGGGACATCATCAGGCTGAACGTGTGCTGAACTCGGAGGTGACGTACGTTCGGTACTTGATCGGTCGGATCGTGAAGACATACGACTACATAACCGCGTTGTGCTAACGCTTCTGCTTTCGGTCTACGAGGGTACGTGGACAACACTCTCCCCTCTCGTTGCTATGCATCACCATGATCTTGCGTGTGCGCAGGAATTTTTTTGAAATTACTACGTTCCCCAACAGGTGGAACCCAATGAGTACGCATAGCAGTTTTCAAAGCATCCCAAGTAGTTGGAATTGGATATAATCTACAATGTTCAGACCACCAAACACATACAAAGCTAGTGAAAGCACAAACAGCAGCAGGAACACGTCTCTCCTCAGGATACTGTAAACATGTAAATCGTTGTTCAGTTTCTAACTCCCAAGTAAGATATATATCAGGAACATATCTACCCTCAAATGGTGGAATATTCAATTTCAGTTTAGGGAGATGGTCATGATCTTGTACCTGAGGGGGAGCCCTACCATTGCCATTATTTGCATGTGGACGACCTGGTGGTTGTGGTGCTGGTGGTTGCACGTAGTTCTGATTTTGGTCAACCTCATCCTCGTAATCTCCCACATAATCATCCTCCTCCGCATCAGCAGCAGGAGCCACAGAAGAATCAACAACAGTACCAATAGTTTGACCAGGCGCAAGAGGGACACGGCTCGCTCGGCGGAGGGCTATTTCGCGACGTGGAGGTAGTCGTCGTCGTCGTCGTTGTTGTTGTTGTTGTTGTTGTTGTTGTTGTTGTTGTTGTTATTGTTGTTGTTGTTGTTGTTGCTGTTGTTGTCGTTGTTGTTGTTGTTGTTGTTGTTGTTGTTGTTGTTGTTGTTGTTGTCGTCGTCGTCGTTGTTGTCGTCGTTGTTGTCGTCGTCGTTGTTGTCGTCGTCGTCGTTGTTGTCGTCGTCGTTGTCGTCATCGTCGTTGTTGTTGTTGTCGTCGTCGTTGTTGTCGTGGTCATCGTCGTTGTTGTTTGTTGTTGTTGTTGTTGTTGTCATCGTCGTCGTTGTCGTCGTCATTGTTGTCGTCGTCGTTGTCGTCGTCGTCGTTGTTGTCGTCGTCGTTGTTGTCATGGTCATCGTCGTTGTTGTTTGTTGTTGTTGTTGTTGTTGTCGTCGTCGTCGTTGTTGTCGTCGTTGTTGTTGTCGTCGTCGTCGTCGTTGTTGTCGTCGTCGTTGTTGTCGTGGTCATCGTCGTTGTTGTTTGTTGTTGTTGTTGTTGTTGTTGTTGTTGTTGTTGTTATTGTTGTTGTTGTTGTTGTTGTTGTGTTTTTGTTGTTGTTGTTGTTGTTGTTTGTTGTTTGTTGTTGTTGTTGTTGTTGTTGTTGTTGTTGTTGTTGTTGTTGTAGAGGTGCGTTAGTGTAACGCCCTCGATGCGGCTATATCTCCCACGTGTCGAAGCATGACTTAGAGGCATAACCGCATTGAAAGCAATGTCGCAAGTGAGGTAATCTTCACAACAACCCATGCAATACATAAGGGAAAGAGATACATAGTTGGCTTACAATCGCCACTTCACACAATACATGAATAAAGCACGGACGAAATCTCTATCATATGTTTGTTCTGGCTTATTCTGCAAGCCAATCCTTTGTTTTGTTTTGAGTGGTGGTATTCGAGTTGCTTCAATGTCAAGTGTTGATTCCATACCTTCCCTAATGGTGTTCTTATACTCCGATGCGAATACCAATCCTTCATGATAATCAAGATTGTCATGTCAATCCTTTTTAACCGGTGAGTTTCTCTTCAAGTGGATTCGATTTTTTTTCAACATCCGCAAGATCAATTCAAGTCTTCTCAACGTTGTTTGCTTCATCCGTCCCAAATTGCCTTTGTTTTCCCGCCCTCCCACCCTTTTTCTTCAAGGACTAAGATTTCTTTATCAAGTATCTATCTTATGATTATGAAGTCTCTCCATTCTTTTCCGTTAATGTTCTTATCCGGTGTTTCTCAAGAAGATTCTAACGAAGCTTCAAGTTCGTCACTCGCCACTCATTTCCTTCTCCGGTGGATTCAATTCAGGTTTTGTTGATCATATCCTTTTCCTCGTTTCAAATGCTTTCTCATGCCGGTGCACCTCTTAGTTGTTTTCCTCTCTCTATTCATTTGTTCCGGAGTGCTGAAGATTTCTTAGAAGATTCGTTTACATTCTTAATCCGTTTAAGATATTTTGAGGTTGTTACCTCTTCCAAGTCATTTAATTCAACCGGTGGAATCTCTCTTTTCAAGCAATCATTTCAACGGTGTTTCTTTTGAGTGGGCCCTAACCCACAGGTCTTTTTCCAGGATCTTACCTGACTCTTCTTATTTTCCCGGAGCTATTCTCAAATTTTCCGAAGTTTGACGTAAGTATGAATTATCATCAGTCAAATGCTTTTTCTCCAAGAGCTAGCAATTTCTTTTCACCGTCGGTGCAACCTTTCCATTCTTCATTCTGGTGTGCCTCAACAATTATTGGTGGTGTTTCTCGTCGTAATTCTCGGATTTTTGAAGATCGAAGAAGAGTTTTACCTCCATATCTTATCCGTTCTCTCAGAGATTAGTGGTTTGAGTTCGAGGCCATCCTCTCATAATTGTTTTAATTGTGATAATTCTTTTCACCCATCCGGAGCTATTCAAGAGTCTTCTCAGTTTGATTATTCGGAGTCCCTACATTCAGGTTTATTCATTCCAGCTTTCAGCTCTCATACTCTAAATCATACCGGTGCTTAAATAAAGGACTCTCTAATCAGCTCGTAATCTCTTCGTTCTCATGGATCTAAATTCTCTCAAGTATCCTCGTTCATTTAATAATTCTTCTCGGTGTTTCCTTATCTTTTCTTCGTTCATATTCAATTCTTACCGGTGTTTCATCCAAGAGTTCGCTTCCTTGGTTATCATATCAATTTATTCGTTGTTTCAATCCTACCGGTGGTTCGTTGAAGACCTTCCCAAGTTGACGCTATATATATCTTAATCCTTTCTACGAGAATAAGTAGTATGCCAAATCCATTGCTTGTCATCAATTTAAATTGGTGAAGGATAAGCATAATGTAATTCTTATTCTTGTTTCATCGAGTTAACTCAATTCCTTATTCCGGAGGTCCATCAAATTCTCGGTTCAAGTGAGTCATCTTTCTTTCCGGTATTCCAAGTTTCCACTTTATCTCGTTGTGAAGCTCCATCTAAATCATTGCAAGGCTTCAACCTTATTCTTTTCATCTTTCATTTCGATTGATCATTTCTTTTGTTACCGGAGTTCTCATGAAGGCTCTACATGATGGTTCATAAAGGATTTAACTCATTCTCGAAGTGTTCATCAAGATTCTTTTCAGAGGAGCTCAAGTATTCTTCATCTCGCATTCCGAAGTGCAATTCTTTCGTCTGTATCATTGGAGGTGGTATTATGTCATTCTTGATAATTTGAGTTCATGTTTCATGATTCACAGGTTGTTAAGAATGAGATATTTTAAATCCATCAACCTCTTCGTTGGAGTTATCTTGGGTTATAGTTCACCTAAAGCCTTCCCTAAGGATTGTTGCTATCTATGATGCTTATAAATGATCCAAGTTCTTCTTTTATCCTCCCGGTGATATAGTTTCTCGTCTCCTTGTAATATCAATCCAATCAAAACTTTTTCGTGAGTGGCAAGTTGTCACCTCATAATTTTGAGATGTTTACTATAAGCCCATATCAAGTTTATCCTTTTTCGTTGTTGGTTTTCCAACAACTCCATTTGAACCTTCTCCTAAAGATGCTTTTGCAAGCTCATTTAAGGTAGAGGATGTTGATTTCTCCTCCGTTCATTCCATTCCTTTTCTCTGTTTTCTTCCAGAGGCATTGTGTTGTTTCTCTCTTCAACCCTTCTTCTTGTTCTTGTCAGGATCGTGTTCTTTTCTTGGTTTATCCATTTAACCGGAGTGTTGTGTCCTTTTGCTCAAGCTCTTTCATTTTATCAAGTCTTTCATCTCTTTTCAACTGAAGTGCTACCCGAATTGGTTCTTTCTTATTCCTCTTTCTTAACGGAGTGCTTTCAACTTTGTTCATCTCCGTTTCTTTCTTTCTTTCAATTTGCTCAACCTCGCAAGGTTCCTTGGTTTCACTCATTGGTCAAAGAAGCAACTTAGTTTTACCTCTTCTCTTTCTTTTCCGTTGTCCCTCCGGTGCCATTCTAGATCTCGGGATGAGATCCTCTCATAGTGGTGGAGTGTTGTAACGCCCCGAGACCGATGTGCCAGGTGTCCTCTAGTTATTCGCTGTTGTTGCCTTGTCATTGCTTGTGTGTCATGCATTTCATATCATGTCATCATGTGCATCGCATTTGCATACATGTTCGTCTCATGCATCCGAGCATTTTCTCCGTTGTCCGTTTTGCAATCCGGCGCTCCTATGTCACCCGGTGTCCCTTTCTACCTCTTTTTGTGTGCGGGTTTTAAATGTTTTCGGATTGGACCGAGACTTGTCATGTGGCTTTGGTTTACTACCGGTAGACCGCCTGTCAAGTTTCGTGCCATTTGGACTTCGTTTGATACTCCAACGGTTAACCGAGGGACCGAAAAGGCCTCGTGTGTGTTGCAGCCCAACACCCCTCCAAAGTGGCCCAAAACCCACCTAAACCATCTCCTTCATCTCGGTCATTCGATCACGATCGCGTGGCCGCAAACCGCACCTCATTTGGAGCTTCCTAGCTCCCTCTACCTATAAATATGTGGCTCTCCCCGAATTTTCACGCAGTCTAACCCTAATGTCGTCCTCCTCGCGCCGTCGGACAATTCCTCCCGCGCTGGCTGGACATGTCTGCCGCGCTGCCGCCACGTCGCCCGGCCAATGGTGTTGCGCCACGTCGCCCTCTCCGCCGCCTCAGCCACTCGCGGAGCGCCACCTGGCCTCCTGCCTCCTCCCCGCCGCCGCGGCCTGCCGGGGCCCGGATCGGGCCCTCCCGGCCGGGGACGCCGCCGCCGCCGCCCGATGGGAGCCGGATCCCGCGCCGCCGCAGAGCTCCTCACCGCGCCGCCCGCCGACGCTCCGCTCCGCTTCGGGCGCCGCCACCGCCCCTCGCCGATGCCGCCTCGCGCCACCGCCCCGACACCCTCTCCGGCGAGCCTCCCCGTAGCTCCGGCGTGAGCCCCGGCAAGTCCCTCTTCTTCCGGCCACTGCGGCCATTGATTCCGGCGAGCTCCTCGGTCTCTGCGTGCTACAGTACCCCGGCCAGATCTGGATCTGGAAATTCCCCCTCGGTTGACTTTTTCCCTCCGAACCCTAATTTTTTTGCAATCTTTGTCGCATCATAACTTCCTCATCGTGGCTGCGATTCGTGCATGTAGCATATCAAAATGTTCGTCTCGATGAGTACATCATTTCATCTCATTGCATCATTTTTATTTGAGCTCATCTTGATGCCCGAAATGCTATTGGAAGAGGGCTATGTGATGATTATGTCAGATCTGTTTCAGCAAATGGACTTTTGTTATTTTTGCCATGATTAATGTGTGCATGCTATGATCCTGAGCTCTACGTGTGTTTTGACAAATGTCATGCCATCTTTACAGGGGTGTATGCCATGTATTTTTGTGATCTTTATGGTGACTAGCACAAGAATGCAAAGTAGCTTACTCGATGATGCTGATTTCAGGGACTTAGAATTTCACTAAGTCATTGCCCTGTCCTTATTTTTATGCCATATGTTCATGTTGTTTCCTAGTGATCCGTGCCTCTTTTGAGGATGATCAGTAAGGATGTTTTGTAGATAATGTTGTGCTCTATCCATCCATGTCTTTGTTTGCAATTATGGAGCATCCTAGCTTGAGTCAATCGAGCTCTACTTTTGCTATAAAATGTTCCTGACAGATTGTTAGCATGTTTAGCGATATAGCCAAGCTTGTTGTTGTTGATCCGTGCATGCTATATTGTTATTCTTGCCATGTCTAGCTTCTATGCCATGTCTTCTTACTGGGTGTATGCTTAGATTATCATGTCATGCTTTGTAGTGGGTGCATCGAGCTAGTAAACATGCCTACTTGTTAATTGTTTTGACATGCTCCAGTTTTTCACTAAGCCTGAATCTGTTTATGTTTTTGCCATGTTAACAGGCTTGCAATTGTATTTTATGATCCCTTTTGGCTCATGGTCACTAAGGGACTTTTCTTACATGCTTTGAGTAGCTTCATGCCATGCCTTGCTTTGCCATGATATCTTCCTGTAGCATGTAGTTATCGTGCTTCAAACATTGCTTCCTGATGATAAATTCTAGACTTCTTGTTAATTTCACTAAGTCTGTAACCTGTTATCATTTGCTCTTTTGCCATGCTTGTTTGAACCTGTTAATGAGTGAATTAGCCGTAGCTCAGTGTTCATCTTTTGTCAAGCATCATGAGTGGATCCCTGACATGTATTTTGTTGTCATGTTGGAGTGCTTTAGCATATTGTTCTTGATGCATTTAGAAGGCTACTTGCTGTTAATCGCAGATCGGTGCCATATTTGTTTTGCTTGCCATTTCCAAATCGTGCATCCGATTCCGGTGATCTTTATATTGATTTCAACCAAAATCATCTCACCTTTCCAATGGCACTCTTGGATTTTCAAGTTGAGACCAGGTTCAATCTTTCCTTTCCAAATCATGCATATGCATCACATATCGCATCCCGCATATCATGTCATGTTCATGTGTTGGTTGTTTACTATGTTGTGTGCTTCTTTCCGGTGTTGCTTCTTCGGGTTGGTTCCGATTACGTCGCATTTGTGAGGACCCGTTCGACTACGTCCGTTTGTCTTCTTCATGGACTCGTTCTTCTTCCTTGCGGGATTTCAGGCAAGATGACCATACCCTCAAAATCACTTCTATCTTTGCTTGCTAGTTGCTCGCTCTTTTGCTATGCCTATGCTGCGATACCTACCACTTGCTTATCATGCCTCCCATATTGTTAAGCCAAGCCTCTAACCCACCTTGTCCTAGCAAACCGTTGTTTGGCTATGTTACCGCTTTGCTCAGCCCCTCTTATAGCGTTGTTAGTTGCAGGTGAAGATTGGAGCTTGTTCCATGTTTGGAACATGGATATTTTGTTGGGATATCACAATATCTCTTATTTAATTAATGCATCTATATACTTGGTAAAGGGTGGAAGGGTAGGCCTTATGCCTGGTGTTTTGTTCCACTCTTGCCGCCCTATTTTCTGTCATATCGGTGTTATGTTCCCGGATTTTGCGTTCCTTACACGGTTGGGTTATAATGGGAACCCCTTGATAGTTCTCTTTGAATAAAACTCCTCCAGGAAGGTCCAACCTTGGTTTTACCATTCGCCACCTAGTCTCTTTTTCCCTTGGGTTAGGCCAGCCCAAGGGTCATCTTTATTTTAAACCCCCGAGCCAGTGCTTGTCTAAGTGTTGGTCCAATCCAGAGCATCGTGCGGGGCCGTCCTTTGGCAACTTGGGTTACGTTGGCTCCCGTACGCTTAGCTTATCCGGTGTGCCCTGAGAACGAGATATGTGCAGCTCCTATCGAGATTTGTCGGCACAGCGGGTGGTCTTGCTGGACTTGTTTTACCATTGTCGAGGATGTCTTGTAACCGGGATGCCGAGTCTGATCGGATTGTCTTGGGAGAAGGAATATCCTTCGTTGACCATGAGAGCTTGTGATGGGCTAAGTTGGGACACCCCTGCAGTGATTTGAACTTTCGAAAGCCGTGCCCGCGGTTATCGGCAGATGGGAATTTGTTAATGTCCGGTTGTAGAAAACCTAAAGTTTATCTTAATTAAAATACATCAACTGCGTGTGTAACCGTGATGGTCTCTTCTCGGTGGAGTCCGGGAAGTGAACACGGTGTTGGAGTTATGCTTGACGTAGGTTATTCTAGGATCACTTCTTGATCATAGATTCTCGACCGTGCTTTTGCCTTCTCTTCTCGCTCTCATTTGCGTATGTTAGCCACCATATATGCTAGTCGCTTGCTGCAGCTCCACCTCATACCTTTTACCTACCCATAAGCTTAAATAGTCTTGATCACGAGGGTGTGAGATTGCTGAGTCCCCGTGACTCACAGATACTTCCTAAACCAACTTGCAGGTGCCGAGGATACCGTGCAGATGACGCAACCAAGCTCAAAGAGGAGCTCTATGAAGATCTTGTCCTTGTGTTGTTTCGTTCTAGTCGATCAGTAGTGGAGCCCAGTTGGGGTCGATCGGGGATCTGTGTAGCATTTGGGGTAGTCTTCTTTTATTTTGGTTCCGTAGTCGGACCTTGATTGTATCTGTATGATGTAATGCTTTATTCATGTATTGTGTGAAGTGGTGATTGTAAGCCAACTATGTATCTCTTTCCCTTATGTATTAAATGGGTTGTTGTGAAGATTACCTCACTTGCGACATTGCTTTCAATGCGGTTATGCCTCTAAGTCGTGCTTCGACACGTGGGAGATATAGCCGCATCGAGGGCGTTATAGTTAGATGCAGCCGGTAGTGGTGGTGGAAGACGCGCGAGCAATTCATTAAACTTTTTATCAAGCTTTGTTTCAAACGTTTTCTCCATGCCATCTATCTTCTTCATGGCCTCTTCAAATATGTTTAGCACATCTTGCACCTGTCCACTCATCATTTGCTGAAATTTATCATGCAACTCCTTATTCGTCATCTTCTCCCAGTTAGTCTCATCGGCTTGTGATCCTGCCATGGTTAGCAGCAATAGAAACACACAAGAATACGATCCTACAGACTACTAACAAGAGGTGGTGGTGGGTGTCACAAATCCGTCAAGCAAATCTCAAATTCTTACCAGTTCTTACCCAGCAGCAGGCGGTGATCGGCAACCGTCATAGTCAAAACTCTCAAAACTTGGATAGAGCGATTACCAGGGAGAGTCAAACGCACGACGTAGATGTATGTGGAACTGGGAAGGCTTATACTATGGTAGCAAAAAGGGTCAACAATAATCAATTTAGAGATGCAAAGTTGAATAAACACTCAACGGCGATACTGTGATGGTCCTAGGCTAGACCGTGCTAGAGACGCGAGCCTAGAACACTAACAAAATCACAGTGCTGCATGTAAACAAGGGAGGAGCACCCTCTGATTTTTTTCCTTTTTTCACTTTTTCTTCTTTTTTTCCTCTTTTTTTTGCTCCGCAACAATTTTTTTTCGAAAAAGTCTACAAATGGTCTAAAAACTGCCTAGCCAGAATTTTCTAGACTTAGTTTTTTTTAGTTTGGAACTATTTTTCTACTGTGGGTAGCACGGAAGTTGGGGAGTCCGACTCTGTCACGACTCGGAGTATGGCGTGATCTGGAAATCCAAAACAAAGCAACAAATACTGGACTCGGACTAGGACTGGTGGCGGAGATGAATCTGGTGGAAACTCGGACTGGTGGCGGATATATGTAGGGCCGTGGAACTCGGACTAGTGGCGAATCGGTGATGGAGGTGGACTCGGATTATCGTGATGGCGGTGGATATGTGGTAAAGGCAGCAGTGATGACGATGGTGGTATATGGCAGCGGTGATGACGATGGCGGTATATGGCAGCGGTGATGACGATGGTGGTATATGACAGTGTTGATGACGATGGTGGTACATGGCAGCGGTGATGACGATGGCGGTATATAGCATCGGTGATGACGATGGTGGTATATGGTAGCGGTGATGACAATGGTGCGGCGGCGGCGTGACAACTTGTGAACAGAACTCGAAACTCTAAAGGACTAGATACTAAGACCAGCAACTAGACACGACGATGCAACCGCAAATTCAACAATGCAAAACCCTAAAAAGATTATGCAAAGGCTCAGATTGGTTCGGATATGATGAACTAACCCTAATTAAATTTTTTGGTTTTTTCATGGACTGTAGGTATGAAGAACAGACTCGATCTAAACTACAAAAAACTGTAAAATCTCACCGAGCAATCTGGAAATCTGATACCACTTGATAGAGGCAAAGGTGTCCCATCTTTCGATGAGATTGTGGCTATCGTTTTGGAGGAAGTCGACTTTGACGATCCGACCACGAACGTGCGAGGACGTCGCACCTTAGCAATCGCTAAACCAACTCCGAGAGGTTATTGACCATGCCGGAGCACGATCAACCTGACCACGAAGGTCTGTTTCGTGCAGGCAAACAAAGAACAAGCAAGAAACTGAGATTGCAATCTGGATATTGTGAATATAAGAGGAAAACTTTATTGATCAAGGTGGGGTTCTGTGACGCCTTTGTCTGGTTGTTGAACACAAACGAAGTACGCGAAGTTGCAGCTATGGCGAACTTTAATCTAAACAAAACCCAAAGTCTAAACGACTCCGTATGGGCTGTATATATGGAGGAAGAGGGGGGGATTCGTGGCCCTTGGAGGAGGGGTCCGAAACCAACCCTAACTCTTGTTTCCTCACACATACGGACTCTAAAAACAGCCTATACTTAAGTATTTCGAAAATACATGGGCCTGGCCCAATAATAAGGTGACGCAACACCTAGAATAGCCTCTAGACGAAATTTATGAAGTGGCATCTTGTATATTTCGTCCAAGGCTTCATGCACTCCTTATGGTGGCTTCAAAGTCCCGAAATCATCACGTGTAACTCCGTTCTTGATCCCCTTGCGCATGCCATCATCTCCATGCTTGGTCTTGCTCCAGTGTTCATCCCTCTTATCCAAGCTAGGCCCTTCATTTGTAAGCAAAACAAATGCATCCAATTTAGGCAGCATCATATTCTCATGAACATTAGAATCATTACCAAGAAACGGAAGTACCTGATAATTTAATTGGCGTGCGCGAGTTCTAGTAATTGGTCCAGTATGTATAGCAGCAGAAGTTGTGGGTGTAACAATGGTATTGCTGTCCTCATCAGCATATAGCAATGAAAGTGGCATGATTTTTCTTCTCTTAATTGGCAACATAGTAGGGCAGGTGTGTGTCTCGGTGTTAACCTTGACCTGGAATGGACAATTTTTTTATTAGGATAACATGGGGTGGAAAATATTGGTAACAATGAAAATACTCATTATATACCGGGGAATACCTTAAATGGAAGGCCAAATTTCATTGCAGATGCATGTAGTCGCCATTTACATTTGGGTTTGCCTACAATGCACCTTAGCATTTTTTTGTCACTCTTTTCGGTGATAAATTCGAACCACCTTCCATAGGCGCACGTTGCAAGTGAATATATGCAACCCTCCACAAAATCGAAGCTAGTCGTGACCTTCATATTAGAGCTGCCTGAGCTGTCAAAGGAGATCACATACCTATCATCATCTTCTTCTGCACCATCAGCTACCACATCCTCTTCCTTGTATTTAGTCTCATCATCCTTATCATGCGCATAGCCAGACGCATCGACATGTGGATACATTTTCTCATTACTAATGATGCACTCTTCCCACAATCTGATCTTTAGCGATATAAACCGACATCAACACAGTCCTCATAGGCATGTGTTTACCATACATCACAAACAATCCTCATCGACTACATCATTAAATTTTTCCAGTTTGGTTTCATAGCACCCGAGTAGGTAATGCTTGTTAGGTTGGCGCAAATACTTCTCAGATTGCTTATAATCAGAGCCCTCCGAGTTACCATAGTAGTGTCTACGAGCAATTGATAGTGAAACCTATCACTAATTGTTAAGCTGTCATCGGGCATGCGATGGGTGTGACACCCATGCCGAATCTTCAAAATCATCCTTGCTAGATGGGTGTGACACCCATGCCGAATCTTCAAAATCATCCTTGCTAGAAGGTACCGGCCTACACAAAATAGTAGAGCATGACCATGCTATTCGAACCGCAAAAGAAAATCACAAAACATGTATAGGATAATGGTAGATTTTCTACCTTGATGTGGGAAACGACACTTTTGAGCATGACCAGAGGCCACCGTCCATCGCTGCTTTCATGATTCGGGCTGATGGAGGTAGTGGCAAAAGTGTGTCGGAGGCGGCGATGGTGGTAGTGGCGGAGCAGCTAGAGGACAATAGTGGAAGTGGCAAGAAGAAAATGGGTTGTACATGCCAAAAATTAGGAACGTGCCACTATCGAGCGTTGTTGGCGGGCCCAATGCGGGCGAAGGCTCAAGTGAAGTCTCCTCTTTTTTTCATAGATCAACCGAGTCTCCGTGCAGGGCCCATGGTGTTTTGTTTTTGAGAAACAGTGGATGAAAGCTCAACCAAGTCTTTTGTTGATGTGGCAAAGTTGTGGGTCCCATAGAGGAGGAAAAATTAGACTGCAACATGATGGCAACTCAGTGAGACGGCATACATGAGTATGTAGCTAATTTCTACGCAAGCGCTATTGGCGTAGACCGAATTCGTGAAGTTCGAGCGACAACCTTCAAATGTCCAAGTTTAGAAGTACGACATGGACCAAAATTTGTCATACATATCTGGTTTGTCAAATTGCCGACCTGAAAGTACACGTAAGGACAATACACCGGGATGGAGGCAGTATTGATGATACAATATCCATTCCAAAGCATGATTTACTTTTTGTTTAGTTAATCAATAAATCTGATTATTTACTAAAAACACTTGTTAGCAAAATAACCTAGCATTAACAGATAAATTAAGTTACGCTTACCTGTCTAAAATTTGGTAAAGTGTATCAGCGAACGAGACATTCATTTTACTAACTACACATGCGTAGATATCTAGCTAGGTTAGTGAACGATCAATTACACAGATACAGTGAAAAAACATGTGCAAACCGTACATTCACATATAGTTAGCAGCCAACAGGTTGAGCACATAAAACAGGGGTAGCAAGTGCGGCAAAAGTGACAAATCTGATCTATGAACGAAACTATTTCACAAACTAAACTGTGTTTGAAAAAATTTCATCCAGTTGACCTTTTTATGTAATGTCCGACATCTAGACGTCACACTACACTATACAACGCCTAGCTCTCAAGCGTTATATGCCTAGCCGGCGTCACATCCCAGGCTGACTGAAAATGCTAAATCAATGTGTAACGCCTAAGAGCTAGATGCGCTTAACAATTAGGCGTTGCACTAGTGGCCGCTGATGGACTCAGTAAGCTGGCACATGAACGCTCACAGTTCGTGTACACACTCCCATATGACACAGTCACTGTGTAACACCACTGGGGCACGCTACCCTCGACGTGACACTTTTACTATTCCACGTAGCAAAGCTCGTTGCATGTGTGCCACCTCATGGATGACTGGGATAGCCACTAGTGTAACATCTATACGTTAGGCGTTACACTATACAATATAGCGCCTACCTCACAGGCGTTACACACTGATTTAGTTTTTTTCAAACAGTCTGGCGTATGATGCTGGCCAGGCGTGTAGCGTCCGACATTCAGGCGCTGCACAGTGTAGTGTGGCGTCTAGATGTCGGGCGCTACACGAAAAGGTCAGTTGAGTGAAATTTTTTCAAACATAGTTTAGTTTGTGAAATAGTTTTATCCATAGGTTAGATTTGTCATTTTTGTCAGCAAGTGCCTAGTACACATGCATGCATAGTGTAGACAAAGCAAATGATAAGCCAAGCAAAAGTTCAACTGCCAATGTTATATATATGTCCATTACGACTACCTACTAATTAAATTGCCCACTGTTAGAAGCAAACACTTGCAATTGATAATCGTTTCCTTGTAGGGGGTTATTGCAACACAAAGCATCAAATGAGCTAGGCAAAGGAAATGCTCATCTTATAATCCTAGAGGGAATCTATCTAGAATATCATTTCCATGGAGAACCTCCTCATATTCCCGGCACATGAAATTAACGGATTTTAAGGAGGTTGCAACATTTAGTCGGTGCATGGATGCAGTACTCCATCATCATACAACAAAAATATATGTATCATGCAGAGTCAAGCATGCAACAAACAGTCAAACGTGCAGGCACCGCCCTAATTCCCCGGCTCAAAATTTGACCATGCAAAAGATTCTTGCCTGCCAAATTAAACCACTCCATGATTCATTGTACTTCTTCTCCTAGTATTAACAAATCCATTGAGTATATGTAGTTGAGTAGTTCAAGCCGGAATCCAAGAAACTTTGGATCAGTGGGCGACATGGACAGTACTTGAGCAAATATTTTTCCAAGACAGGCAGCAAGACTGAAATTAAGTTCAAACTGACCTTACGGTTAGCTTACATCTCGGCATAGTTTAATTTGGAAACAAGGCATGCACACTTGTTTTTCGCCGCGAATTCGAAAGATTCTTTTGGGGATTATTCTAGTTTGGGATTGTAGGAGGTTGCAGGAACATAGGGTACCTTTGCTTGGTGATAGTCAAACTCATGGACATGGTGGTCGAAATTTCGGTGCAACTGGATGTGTATATAGGTTGTGGCAGTGTTGTCAGGGAATCCAATTTGATGCTACTTCCTTAACTTAATTAGTTTAGCAAATCGAGGCTGGTTAGTCAGTTACTGATCAAAGGAGGGATTAGTTCACTGAACATGAGACTGAAATATCTTTGCAAAGATTGCTTGATGGTGGCAATGTATAAGAAATGTCATGGCAGGAACAAAGTTGAGACAGACAAATGTGGCTTTACTGATCTTAGGAGCATCTACCGATCTGCACTTTGATGGGTCTTATCCAGAGATCCTTTCCATGACTGTTCTACTTCACATTTTGACTTACACAATTGCGCAACTGTATAAATCGCACTAGTTAAACCATCGGGGTTTTTGACATGAATTTACATTGCATAAGTGCACAAAAACATTGTTTATTTTTGCAAAAAAGATGATTTAATTAATAAATAAATAACATTTTTTTCAGGATTTTCTGAAGCTAAGCCAAGCACTCATGATATCCCGTAGGCCAAATTCAGCTTATTCGATAATGTAGCTCAAGCTAGGGACCACCTTTGCTCCCACCAGGAAAATGAATATACAAGCATCGGTTAGTTAAAGGAGCAGCACCATCACTGCAGTTCACAATACTTTGCAGTTTCCATAGAAAAAGAAAAGGTGAAGTGGTTAACAGTGCACTTTGCAAGGGGAGCTTTTGGACTAATTAAACAAGCTCCCCTACCACTAGGGCCTGCTTTGCATAGGCAAAAGAAGCAAGGGCAGGGAAAAGAAGAAACAAAAGGTAGTGGGAAGAGATGCAGGTATATGATGAGGAGCATGCAATAGACAAGTGCCCATATACTCCATGTTACATTGTTCCACACATATCTTATTATTGGGGAGGAGGGAGGAGACAGTTTTGTATTAGCCAAAGATGCTCCCCCAAGATCTCTAATGATAACATCCTAATCATGGCATTGGCGCCCTATTTTTATTTTTTTATTTTATCATCAAGCTAAATTTCATCAGTGCTGTTTGAACCTTTCTAGATGTCGGGTCCGGGCACCCGGCGCCAGACCCGGATCCGTTCCCGGCTCAACCGAGCTATAAGGTCTTCATTCCATGCGAACTACACTGTACATTTTGAGGATAATTGATGTGGTCCAATTAGTAATGTACACGTAGAGTGATCACGTACCGGGCTATCGGGTCAAGTGCAGCAATCCAGCAACTGCCCGACCCGCTGGCACCCGAGAATCTCTAGTGGTACGCCTAGTGGAGCCGCGTGGGTCCCGCCGGGTCGGCCCGCCCTGTCGCGGGTCGCCGCCGGCAAGGCCCCCATGGCTGCACCCCACCCCGCAACCACCCCCCAGCTACCTGTGGTAAGTGTGTGGACGCCGCACATGCGCGTGGCCTGGGGCTGGGCTGTGGCACGTACGTGTGCGTGCATGTGGACGCATGTGGAGTTCGAGCCTCCCTTCCCTCACACGGGCGCGCCACACGCCCGCCTATCTCGCCTCGTCGCAGCAGGCCTACCACCCGGGCCGGCCTCTATAAAACATTTCCATGGACCATGGCGAACCTCCACAGCTCACAAACCCTCACCACTCACCTACAGCCAGCTGAGAAGAACGACTTGCTAGTTGCAACCACCTCTAGCCGGCGACAGGAACTGATGGCGGCGGCCATGAGCTACGTGCATGCCGACGTGGAGAACCTCAAGGCGACGGAGCTGAGGCTCGGCCTGCCGGGCGTCGAGGAGAGCGACAAGATGCCGTCGCCGCCGTCCACTCCCAGGGCCGGCACCAAGCGCGCGCTCGCCGGGGAGCACCGCGAGGAGGAGCCCAAGGCCGCGCCCCCGGCCGCCAAGGCGCAGGTGGTTGGGTGGCCGCCGGTGAGGTCCTACAGGAAGAGCTGCTTCCAGCAGGCGAGCAGCAAGACCAAGGAGGCCGCGCCGGCACCTGTGGTGGTGAAGCAGGAGGAGGCTGCCGTTGCCGCGGCGCCGCTCGCCGCCGCAGCCGCGGGTGGATCACTGTACGTGAAGGTGAGCATGGACGGAGCACCCTACCTGAGGAAGATCGACCTCAAGATGTACAAGGGCTACCGCGAGCTCAGGGAGGCCCTGGAGGCCATGTTCCTTGGCTTCTCCGGCGACGCAGGCAGCGTGAACCCGTCCGACTTCGCCGTGACCTACGAGGACAAGGACGGCGACCTCATGCTCGTCGGCGACGTGCCCTTCGGGTAAGTTCATGCATCCAAGATACATATGATTTGGTTTGATTGGAGTTTGAAAAATTCATTACGGTGTCTTATGAGGATCTCTTTGTTGATTTGCAGGATGTTCATGAGCACTTGCAAGAGGATGAGGATCATGAAGGGATCCGAAGCGAGAGGCCTAGGATCATCAAAGGAGTGAAACGGAATCCATCTACGGAGAACACGCAACATGCCATGGGTGCATGTGTGCAACATGGAGGAATTCTTTTGTTCTTTTGGGCATGTTGTCGACTCATCTACCACAGTGCTACTCTTCAAGGCAAAGACGCAAGCTGATTCGAGTGGAGTTTTATTTTGTTTTTGTTTTTAAAAAATAGGTGTTAGCAACACAAAAGGAGTGGAGATCCGTTCGAGTTGAATCGGATCTCCATGTGTGTTTGTACAAAGAAAACAGCTTTCTTTCCGTGTTAAGCTATGTCAATGGTTGGTTGATGTCTCCCTTGAGTTTGGTTATATCAAAGGTTGCAAGAAAATTTCATTCGGTGGCATCAGCTATTTGCAATCATCTCATCCCATACTAAGCATGAACTTGAGTCCCTTAATCACTAATGCTACAAAAAAGAGACCAAAATGCTATACAGATTCCTCTCAGCATCAATAACTTGCAATCAAAAAAGAAGGTTAACCAAGCAAGGCTCCAAATTTTTTAAATGAGACAAATCTTGCTAGCAAGATCCAAATGAATGATGTGAACACAGGCATGGGGAATGCGTCCAATTTCTTTTCCTTTCTCTTTTACCGAGTCCTTTGTCCGGGCAAATTTATTTACACGTGCACTGGAGATGAACAGGAACAAGATTGGGCCACATGCATGAGCCACTTGTCAAAGTAGTGACAAAAGAGCAGAGTTAATTAGCCAGCCCGGATGAAACAGTTAACCAGGGCTGGTCAAGAGACAGACTCTCTTCCTTGATGAGTAGTGCTAAATCTGGGTGTCTGCACTGCTGCTCCCATTCATTCATTCAGGGGTAACATGCACCGGCCGGCCGACCGACAGGGTACATGTGGTGCACATGAGTCTCGAGGTTGTGGTCAAGGCTAGTTGGAGAGAGAAGATGAGAGAGATGGAGAGCATCCAAAGCAACTCAAGACTCAAGAGTGTATGTAGCCTAATAACACAGGAAGGCATTACTGTCAGCAGTGGTGGAGCTTAGCGAGGGCCAATAGCACTATTTGAGCTAAATTTACAATACTACACCAAATTAGCCCCCTCAACTCTATTTAACACCCATTTAGCCCCATCTTGAATCGCGTTGGATCTCCGCCACTGACTGTCAGAGGACGTTTTAAAATTCGCACGTAATCAATTTTTTATATTCATTGACTAAAATTAGTCATAGTTATCATGAAATTATTTCATAGAGTACATTTTACTGGTATTCATATGGAAAATACATTTTACTGGTATTCATATGAAAAATAATAATGGTCAAAGCTGCATGTTAGACACGGCCTGGCATCCAGAACGAGGCCAACTTGTGAACATAGAGAGCATAAATCTTGTGAGATGCTGCGGTGGTTTGGGTACTAGAGCGCCATAGTGGCCGGAGAAAACGGTAGGGTCTAGGAGATGTGATTGTGAAGCAGCACAGCGCAGCACAGCGAGAAGATGAGATGCAGGGTCCTTGTCTTGGCGCAGACGGATCTCTTCCTAATTTCCTGCATGATTAATTCCCGCTGTTAGGTTCAACCAGAGCTGGGTATCAGGGTATTTATTTCTGCACCTTGCCTGCCTGCCTGCCTGCCTGCTGGCTATACAGACAGAGGTTAGTGCAAGGCCACAGGCTGGATGATGCTGATGCGGAGGCTTCTTATTCTGCCCGTTGTGTTGTGTTTTGTTGTTGCCAACATATGTGTTGGCAGCTAATTCAGTTGGTCTCTCTGATGGGCTCTCAGCTGACCATGGATAGTGCAACTTGCAGGGGAAATAAAATCAGGATCTGCAACCATCTTGCGTTAGTTTAGCATTCCAAGAATCTATTTGGGGTGTTCTCAGTTATCATTGTGTTATTACTGGGAACTATAATGTAACTTCAATGATAAGACTTAATGTAACCAGTATTGGAAAAGGAGATGATTAGGTGTGTGTGCGTCCATCATTTAGAATTGTCACTTCTTCTCTTCGAAATTTTTACTGAATGCAAATAAAGCATCAAGATAATACAAATACAAAGAGCACACATCCAATCTCTGCATAGTTAGGATGCAAACAACCCACACGATCACACACACAAGCATAAAACACGTCGGCAAATAACAAAGTCGTGAAATACCAAAAGTTATGCCGGAACGAGGAAAAAGAGAAAACCCATAAGCGAGGGAAAAGAGAAAACCCAAAAACGATCACAAACTATAACAATGACATGTTGGGCCATGCTAGATGTATTGTCTGCAATATAATTTTTTTGTATGCATAGATCTACCAGAACATGCTACGGGAGATAGATCATGAGATCATATCACTCAATGTGCAGTGCAGCGAAAGTAGAGTTGATGTGGTACGAAAAAGGGTTTCCCCACGCTTTATATTATAAAGCACGAACCACAACAACAAAGCATCCGATACAAACGCACACCACACACCCAAGGCAAGATACATGAATGCCAGGCACCGATACACAACCACAACGACTACAAAGCACCTAAAAGATGAGCAAAACAAAACCGCTAAGAGCCGACGGAGAACACCACCACGAGGAGCGATCGTCCGGGAGGATGTGTAACGGACATGTCGGACCGAGGATTCCAAGACGGTGCCTCCAGGAAGGGTACGACCACGAACGTTGCCACCGTCCGATCTGAGGATCGAGTTTTCACCCGGAGTAAGATGCAAAGGGAAGAAGCACCACGACGGAGCTTGCAAGGAGGACACGACGTCCACGGACGCCGTCACCGTCGACCAGACACAGACTGGGTAGGTGATGAACCCCGGTGCTTCAACACTTCCGCTGCCCCGGTCCGACAACACCCGCAGCCACGCCACCCAAGCGGCCATGGTTGCCTGCCCGCATCCGAGCCGCGCAGCCCGCCCACGACCAACGCATGACTCCCGCCGCCAGGGCCGCCGCCCCACCATGAGACCACCCCGCAGCCACCAAAGGTCACGACTTTGCCCGGATCCACGACCCCAACCACCTCCAGAGCCGCCACCGGCCAAGCTGCCTCGAGGAGGGCCGCGACCACATCGACCGGGGGAAGGGGAAGGCAGAGAAGTTGCTCATGGCCACGACCGACACCCATGTCGGCTCCAACTGTTGGGGAACGTAGTAATTTCAAAAAAATTCCTACGCACACGCAAGATCATGGTGATGCATAGCAACGAGAGGGGAGAGTGTTGTCCACGTACCCTCATAGACCGAAAACGGATGCGTTAGCACAACGCAGTTGATGTAGTCGTACGTCTTCACGATCCGACCGATCAAGTACCGAACGCACGGCACCTCCGAGTTCAGCACACGTTCAGCCCGATGACGTCCCTCGAACTCCGATCCAGCCGAGTGTTGAGGGAGAGTTTCGTCAGCACGACGGCGTGGTGACGATGATGATGTTCTACCGACGCAGGGCTTCGCCTAAGCACCGCTACAGTATTATCGAGGTGGACTATGGTGGAGGGGGGCACTGCACACGGCTAAAAGATCAAACGATCAATTGTTGTGTCTATGGGGTGCCCCTGCCCCCGTATATAAAGGAGCAAGGGGGGTGCGGGCGGCCTATTGAGGGGGCACGCCAGGAGGAGTCCTACTCCCCCCGGGAGTAGGACTCCCCCCTTTCCTAGTTGGATTAGGACTTGGGAGGGGGAAAGAGGAGGGAGAGAGGAAGGAAGGGGGGCGCCGCCCCCTTCTCCTTGTCCTATTCGGACTGGGGGGGAGGGGCGCATGGCCCAGCCCTGGCCACCTCTCCTCTTCTCTTTAAAGGCCCACTAAGGCCCATTAACCTCCCGGGGGATTCCGGTAACGTCCCGGTACTCCGGTAAAATCCCGATTTCACCCGGAACGCTTCCGATATCCAAACATAGGCTTTCAATATATCAATCTTCATGTCTCGACCATTTCGAGACTCCTCGTTATGTCCGTGATCACATCCGGGACTCCGAACAACCTTCAGTACATCAAAACATATAAACTGATAATATAACTGTCATCGAAACGTTAAGTGTACGGACCCTACGGGTTCGAGAACTATGCAGACATGACCGAGACACGTCTCCGGTCAATAACCAATAGCAGAACCTGGATGCTCATATTGGCTCGCACATATTCTACGAAGATCTTTATCGGTCAGACCGCATAACAACATACATTGTTCCCTTTGTCATCGGTATGTTACTTGCCCGAGATTCGATCGTCGGTATCTCAATACCTAGTTCAATCTCGTTACCGGCAAGTCTCTTTACTCGTTCCGTAATACATCATCCCACAACTAACTCATTAGTTGCAATGCTTGCAAGGCTTAAGTGATGTGCATTACTGAGAGGGCCCAGAGATACCTCTCCGACAATCGGAGTGACAAATCCTAATCTCGAAATACGCCAACCCAACAAGTACCTTTGGAGACACCTGTAGAGCACCTTTATAATCACCCAGTTACGTTGTAACGTTTGGTAGCACACAAAGTGTTCCGCCGGTAAACAGGAGTTGCATAATCTCATAGCCATAGGAACATGTATAAGTCATGAAGAAAGCAATAGCAACATACTAAACGATCAAGTGCTAAGCTAACGGAATGGGTCAAGTCAATCGCATCATTCTCCTAATGATGTGACCCCGTTAATCAAATGACAACTCATGTCTATGGTTAGGAAACATAACCATCTTTGATCAACGAGCTAGTCAAGTAGAGGCATACTAGTGACACTCTGTTTATCTATGTACTCACACATGTATTATGTTTCCGGTTAATACAATTCTAGCATGAATAATAAACATTTATCATGAAATAAGGAAATAAATAATAACTTTATTATTGCCTCTAGGGCATATTTCCTTTAGTCTCCCACTTGCACTAGAGTCGATAATCTAGTTCACATTGCCATGTGATTTAACACCAAGAATTCACATCACCATGTGATTAACACCCATAGTTCACATCGTCATGTGACCAACACCCAAAGGGTTTACTAGAGTCAATAATCTAGTTCACATCGCTATGTGATTAACACCCAAAGAGTACTAAGGTGTGATCATGTTTTGCTTGTGAGATAATTTTAGTCAACGGGTCTGTCACATTCAGATCCGTAAGTATTTTGCAAATTCTATGTCTACAATGCTCTGCACGGAGCTACTCTAGCTAATAGGTCCCACTTTCAATATGTATCCAGATTGAGACTTAGAATCATCTGGATCAGTGTCAAAAACTTGCATCGATGTAACCCTTTACGATGAACCTTTTGTCACCTCCATAATCGAGAAACATATCCTTATTCCACTAAGGATAATATTGACCGCTGTCAAGTGATCTACTCCTAGATCACTATTGTACTCCCTTGCCAAACTCTGTAATAGGGTATACAATAGATCTGGTACACAGCATGGCATACTTTGTAGAACCTATGGCTGAGGCATAGGGAATGACTTTCATTCTCTTTCTATCTTCTGCCATGGTCGGGCTTTGAGTCTTACTCAATTTCACACCTTGTAACACAGACAAGAACTCTTTCTTTGACTGTTCCATTTTGAACTACTTTAAAATCTTGCCAAGGTATGCACTCATTGAAAAAACTTATCAAGAGTCTTGATCTATCTCTACAGATCTTGATGCTCAATATGTAAGCAGCTTCACCGAGGTCTTTCTTTAAAAAACTCCTTTTCAAACACTCCTTTATGCTTTGCAGAATAATTCTACATTATTTCCGATCAACAATATGTCATTCACATATACTTATCAGAAATGTTGTAGTGCTCTCACCCACCTTTTTGTAAATACAGGCTTCACCGCAAGTCTGTATAAACAAGCATATATTCCAACTCCGAGATGCTTGCACCAGTCCATAGATGGATCGCTGGAGCTTGCACATTTTGTTAACACCTTTAGGATCGACAAAACCTTCTGGTTGCATCGTATGCAACTCTTCTTTAATAACTCCATTAAAGAATGTAGTTTTGTTTATCCATTTGCCAGATTTCATAAAATGCAGCAATTGCTAACATGATTCGGACATACTTAAGCATAGATACGAGTGAGAAACTCTCATCGTAGTCAACACCTTGAACTTGTCGAAAACCTTTTGCGACAATTCTAGCTTTGTAGATAGTAACACTACAATCATCGTCCGTCTTCCTCTTGAAGATCCATTTAATCTCAATGGCTCGTCGATCATTTGGGCAAGTCAATCAAAGTCCATACTTTGTTCTCATACATGGATCCCATCTCAGATTTCATGGCCTCAAACCATTTCGCAGAATCTGGGCTCATCATCGCTTCCTCATAGTTCGTAGGTTCGTCATTGTCGTGGAATTTTCACGACAGATGTCCTAATGTAAGGACTTAGTCGTGAGGCCAACGCATCTATGTGGTAGCTTGAAGGGGTTAAGCAGAATCGAGAGACGCAACACACAAGACGAGGATTTAGACAGCTTCGGGCCCCGGGAAACATCATCCGGTAATAACCCTACATGCTGTTTGTGGCTAGGTCTCATTATGATCATGAGGGAGTCGTCGTAAGCCGGCTCTCCTCTTTGTGTCTAGCCCTAGATATTGTTTCTTGATGCTTGTTCCTCTTTGGGGAGCCCTGCCCCTCCTTATATAAGTTGAAGGGGCGGCTTACATGTAGAGTCCTATTAGGATTAGAACTAACTTATTCTCTATTACAAGTCGGATACAAGTACGGGTCTTGCTTCCTCGTCAAGGAAATATTCCTCATGCCTTCTGTCTTAAGCCGGCCCACCATAATATGAGCCGGCCTACTGGGCCTTGGGCCTAGTCTTCTATGTGACCCGCCGTCGGGGTCATCCGTGAGTCGTCTGACAAGTGAACCGCCAGACCCGTGAATCGCCAGTCCTCTGGCGGGTCATCGGTGAAGCGCCAAGTCCGGCCGGGTCATACTTCCGACCGGGTCATACCACGGGGTATATCCCCGACATTAGCCCCCAGTTTTATTTGGATTTATCCATGTTAAATTGATCCTGTAAAACAAACACAAGAACAACTTTGACAGATTGTGTTCCGGGTTAAAAATTCTTGTACGCCGGCACCTGATCATCCTTAATTCCTTGTGCTCTGGGTTAAATATTCTCCTGAGACGAGACCTGATTATCCTTAAGTCCAATTATCATTTCCTTCAACTAGAAAATCCGGATCAAATAAGCTAGCTTCATACTCAATTTGCTGATGTTGGTTTCTCACAGAAAAATATTGTGAAGAATAATCCACTTGAGTCGGCTTCCAAGGCGCCGGGTTAAATAATTTTGGTCTTCGAATACTAATCTGATATTCAGCCGGCTTGAAGATGTAAAACTTGCTGGTTTATCATTACCAAAAACTGCCGAATTATAAAACAGACGATGCCGGGTCATAATTGTTATTGACACCGGTTCATGTAATTGATCCTCCTGATTTTCTCAAAACTGATAATTTGAAGATTTTTCTCCCTTATATCCATATTACCTGTAGCCCCCAAGTCTTGAGCAGAACAAAGTGATGGTTTAAGACTTGCTCCAATAAATGTTGCAACCTTGAAGAAATCCGGTTTATTCATCTCAATCATATAAACTAAATATTCCACACATGTAGCCCCCAAGTGTCCGGTTGTCATGCTTGCAGCAACCTGGGACTTGTAATTGCTTTATGCTCATGAAAACTTGAACCAGTGTAGCCCCCAAGGGCCGGGTCATTATGCAATAATGAGCTGGGACTTTGTAGATATAACCATGTAAATTTAAACAGCAATGTGTAGCCCCCAAGGGCCGGCTTAGTAAGATAATACTGAGCTGGGACTTTGTATATAATTGATAATAACATCATATAATATAGTCTCCACCATGGGGCTTGAACCCACGTCCACAAGGTTAAGAGCTTTGTACTCCACCAACTGAATAGTGGATCATTCAATATAATGGATTAATGCTTGTATATCTTGAATTTTTGACAGGAGCAATCGGTAGCCCCCAAGGGCCAACTCATTTAGAATGTGATGAGTCGGGCCTTCAATAAGTTTGAGCAAAAAATGACTTTGCATTAGCCCCCAAGTGCCATGGTGCATGCTGGCAGTGACATGGGACTTGCATATTTGATATAATCTTAATCTGAATAATGTAGTCCCCAAGTGCTGGGTCGTAAGCCTGCAGCGACTCGGGACTATTCCTTCCATTGTAGAAAAAATCATATCCATTGATAAAAATAATAGCCGTTGCGCTAAAGCGACTTTGAAAACCTCAATCATAACACTGGTTATTGATAATCATAATAGAAATCCAGCCATGTTGGCTATTTAAGATTTGAATAATATAATCCGGTATGAAAACCTCAATCATTCAATATCATCATGAAAAATCCAGCCAGCTTTGGCTATTAAAGATTTAAATACCTCATCGGTTGACAAGTAAATCCGGAGTTTAAATACCTGGCGGCTCTTGGTCGATGATGACTTAATGCGCATTCATTGTAAGCCGTAATTTTTGTAACCCGGTGGCTTATAGCCTTTGAGAAAATCAATAATTGATAACCCTTTTGAGACACCAATTTCAGTGATGAGCTTTGGACTGAAGTATTTATATAAGTCATAGTTCTGCAAAAACCTGCACAGAGTTTAAACAATATATGCCCTGGTGACTTAACGTCAAGAGCCAGGGCGGGTAACCACCCAAATGTAGTCTTACCCTGCACACAAGTAGATTACAAGAACCCTATGATCCTTTGAATGATACCGCCGGTTTATATGACCCGGACAGTGAGGGTGAAAACCCAATTCTGTAAAAGCCGGCACATATGATGTTTGTTATGTGCTGACAACTTTATTGATCAAGGTTAAGCCGGTGGAATCAAAGCCACTCCCTAGATGCTTTCAAATATGATCAAAGAAGTCTCAAGACAAAGTCAAATAATCTGCGATTGCAAAAAACTGTACAAGAAACAGACAAAATTTTGAGGCTTCTAATTCGAATACGATCAGTAAACCGTTCCGAAGGGATTAAGCTAAGATTCGAATACGATCATATAGCCCCCCGTGGCTTTGGCGATGCCGATCAAGAGGGTATCAACAGATATGTTCTCTTTGGTTCGAATACGATCTATGTTTGAACAGGAAGCCCCCAAATGACCTTAAGAGTTCTTTAGCGACGTTGATTCGAATACGATCCACGTCGATTCCCAAAGGGGTTGAGCTATGATTCGGATACGATCAAGAAGCCCCCAAGTGGGTTCGGCAGTTTGCCAATCAAAAGGGTATCGACAACTATGTTATCTTTGGTTCGAATACGACCTATGTTTGAACAGGAAACCCCCAAATGACCTTAAGAGTTGTTTAGCGACGCTGATTCGAATACGATCCACGTCGATTCCCAAAGGGGTTGAGCTATGATTCGGATACGATCAAGAAGCCCCCAAGTGGGTTCGGCAGTTTGCCAATCAAAAGGGTATCGACAACTATGTTATCTTTGGTTCGAATACGACCTATGTTTGAACAGGAAGCCCCCAAATGACCTTAAGAGTTGTTTAGCGACGCTGATTCGAATACGATCCACGTCGATTCCCAAAGGGGTTGAGCTATGATTCGGATACGATCAAGAAGCCCCCAAGTGGGTTCGGCAGTTTGCCAATCAAAAGGGTATCGACAGCTATGTTCTCTTTGGTTCGAATACGACCTATGTTTGAACAGGAAGCCCCCAAGTGACCATATAAGTTTTGGCATTGCGCCGATCAAGAGGGTACTGATAGCTATGCCCGATGAGCAGGAAGCCCCCAAGTGACCATAATAAGATAAGCCGTAAGGCAGGATACCCATGTTTTGAACCGTGCATCATGGCAGCAAGTTCTCTTCGGTAACCATTAATTTTTCTGAGAATTCGAACTTGCGAGAGATTAATTCTTTTTGAACCAGAAATTCTTAAACCGGATATTGAGAGCCTCAAAGCTTTGTAAGGGACAAATTTACCTTGAGCCGGATGTTTGAACCGGTTTTGAGAGGTTCAAAGCTTTGCGGGAGAGAGATGTCTCTTGATCTGTATTTTAAACCTTTAAATATTCGCCAATAAAGCAGTAGCCTCCAGGGCCGGGTTATCTTCCCTTCAATGACCCGGAGTTCTTGAATTCATTGAAACCGGCTAATTTTGCCGAGCCATATCATTGTAGCCCCCAAGTCTCAAGATGACTCGAAGAGTTGGCTTGAGATTCTCCATATTTGACCATAGCAGAAGGTGTATATCATTGGCGTTGATAACGCGATGTGAACCCACAGAAGGTTGAGGTGACTGCGGCGGATTATAAATGATTCCGTATGAGCCGTGTCAGCAACTCGGCCAATGGCTCCTTCCAACTGGTTGTTTGAAGTTAACCAAACTGTAGCGGCGGCGACTTGTGCGCCTGCCCATTGAACCATCTAGTACAGACGGCGGTTGATAATATATGATAATTTGCCTCCAATTTGTTGGAAGAGAAAACCGGGCTTCCCAAATAGTGACTTGCTCATACTCAATGAACAGCTCACACAGACAAGCACGGCCCGGTGTATCGATATAGACCATGGCCGCGAGAGACGGACGGTAAAGACGACCGCAACATCTAAAGCGGCACAGATGGATGAACCGGCCATGGCGTTATAAGCCAGTGCGGACGGGCAAGTTGTCCTCCTTGTTGTAAGCCGACGTGGTCGCGAGAAACGGCCACGGCGTTGTAAGCCGGTGTGGGAGTCCGTTGAGTAATAACGACCACCTGTGCCAAAAGATGTTGGCGTGCCTCCATCTTCGCGGTATAATATCACTTTTTGTAATAAATAATTGCCCTGCATAAACAATATTGCAGACCAAGGCAAAGATAAACTTTTTCTTTGACAAAAACAACATGTGCTAATAAAACAAACTTGGATGGATATCACCTGATTTGTTTGGACGACGGATGATCTATTTATTGCGACAGAGGTGGCTCAGGCAGACCGGAGACTCAATATAGCCCCGGCGGCTCAACGCGGCAGAGGCGGCTCAACGCGGCGAGGGCGGCTCGCATATGTCCATTGGCTCTAATTTATTGATATATATGTCGGAGTTAACCACAACATTTAAAAAATGGAGCGGATGCGTGAGTTGGCCGCGGTATTTGTAAGCTGTGCGGACAGACAAGTTGGCCGTGGGTGCAGACGGTTAAGTCGGCGCGGGCACGGTCGAATAAATCGACTGTAGGCATAGTCCCGATGAGTTGATGTAGACCAGACCGCTGAGGCGGCGATTTGCGCACATCCGTTAAGCAATTTTAACATAGTGCGGATGTAGACGCGGCCTCCAATGACAATGCGCGAGGGCCGGATCAGACTTTAGCCATGAGGTAATTGACTTCTTACGGCCGCGGCGGTTTAGAACCAGCGGGGCGCCCGGCTGTTTGAATCCGGCGACTCGGCGGATGTGGCCGCTTGCAGCAGCGGTTCACAGGCGGAAGCAGGCGGCTCAGAGGCGCAGCGGCGTGGGCGGAGCCCAGCGGTGGAGGCGAAACAGCGAGGTCGTAGAATCTTCATCGATCCCCGTGTCTCCGTGTTCATCCGGGTCGTTGTCAGTTTGCCATCCCCGATCCGTATCCTCCAGGTCGTGGGCTCGTGCCTGCTTTTTTTTTTTCAGGCAACAGCCAGTAGCACTTTCAGGCGAGCACGCAAGGGGGACACGGACGCGCGGCGACCTGGTAAAGGCGGGAGCAGAGGAGAGGTGCCAGGCCAGAGCGGAGGCAACAGCTCGGCTCAACCATGGCGTGAGGCCTCAGCAGAGAAGCGGAGGCGCGAGGCGAGCCGCAACCACAGGGGCGCCGGGCGGTGCTGCGCGGAAGCCGGTCTGAGGTGAAGGGTAGCAAGGCGGCCAGCGGCTCTCCCCGACTACAGTTGAGGCGAGCGTCCGCGGCGGCTGAGGCGCGACAGAGGCAAGGCCAGCTCCGGGAATACGCATATGCAACATATGCAGTCAACGGTGGACCAATCTCCTTCCTCCTGGCATAGTCCTTCCTTTCCCTGGTTCTCACTTTCCTTTCTTGTTTTATTCAGATCTCATCCAGTCTAGCACGTCCTTTGTGAGGACACGGAGCATCTTGCTTGATACGAAGTAGTAATTGCCTAAAAACATGCATATCACAGACCGTCTGATCTCCATTATATTCGAGGCGTTGACGGCGGCTCACGTAAAAATGCAGAGCAACCACGGCGGCTTAAAGAACCGGTTTATAGGCGCTGCGGTGAAGGCGGAGCTCCGGCAGCGCAGCAGTTTGGAGCAAAGCACGGACGGGCCACGCAGAGGCGGACGGGCGAGGCGGTCTGTTACAGCGGAGGCAGCAACTGCCACGGAAGCCCTCCCGGTGACTCGGAGCAGGGCCGAGGCTGCGACGGCGGTCGACCGCGACGGCGGAGGCCGGCTTGAAAGTGAGGCGGCCAAGCAGCTTTAGGAGATGACTTGTCTTCTTTTTCTTCCTTGTGAAAAAAAGGCGGAGGCGGTAGTGCCTATGCCTGATGTGTCTCGGGAGTCGGGACTGTAGCTTCAAAGATGTGACAACCCTGTTAGAGCATGTACAATGGTTGATAAGATAGTCTTATCTTAAATTTTACATGTAATTTAGAGAAAACAAAAAAATATGTCTACAATGAATTATATCTTAGTCTTATCTTAAATAACTAGCTATTCCTAAAAATATGATGAGACAAATTGTGCTAAGAGATCATCTTTTGTCTTCTTTTAAATAAGAGAAAACAAGCCTTTTTTTATGATTTCTCTCTCATCCACCTCATCATTTATCCTACGTGACATTGCTAAGATAGAACCATTGTACATGCCCTTATTTGTTTAGACCAACTGGATTTGACCAGACGTGTGCGGAGGTGACTTGCAATTTGTATAGCAATGGTGCAGCGGAAGTTTGTGTCCACCTCGGCAGACTGCCTGCACAGGAATCAATCGGTGCGTACTGTTGAATCGGCCGCAAAGACTTGTCGGTCTCGGTGACTTAAAAAATAACCAAATACTAGATCATAGGACAAGCGGCGGCGGTGGATCAACCGTAACCCTAATTTTTTCCTCTGACTTCAACCTCACCAATTGTAAAAAATCCTTATCCGGAAAATTGCAAACTCCTTGATCCTTAAGGGAAGCCCTTCAAAAACTCAACACCACCGTGTGCGTGCCCCACAGTGGGCGCCAACTGTCGTGAAATTGTCACGGCAGATGTCCTAATGTAAGGACTTAGTCGTGAGGCCAACGCATCTATGTGATAGCTTGAAGGGGTTGAGCGGAATCGAGAGACGCAACACACAAGACGAGGATTTAGACAGCTTGGGGCCCCGGAAAACATCATCCGGTAATAACCCTACATGCTGTTTGTGCTAGGTCTCATTATGATCATGAGGGAGTCGCCGTAAGCCGGCTCTCCTCTTTGTGTCTAGCCCTAGATATTATTTCTTGATACTTGTTCCTTTTTGGGGAGCCATGCCCCTCCTTATATAAGTTGAAGGGGCGGTTTACATGTAGAGTCCTATTAGGATTAGAATTAACTTATTCTCTATTACAAGTCGGATACAAGTACGGGTCTTGCTTCCTTGTCAAGGAAATATTCCTCATGCCTTCTGTCTTAAGCCGGCCCACCATAATATGAGCCGGCCTACTGGGCCTTGGGCCTAGTCTTCTATGTGACCCGCCGTCGGGGTCATCCGTGAGTCGTCTGACAAGTGAACCGCCAGACCCGTGAATCGCCAGTCCTCTGGCGGGTCATCGGTGACGCGCCAAGTCCGGCCGGGTCATACTTCCGGCCGGGTCATACTACGGGGTATATCCCCGACAGTCATGGTCAAGTAACATGACCTTCAGAATAGGATTACCGTACCACTCTGGTGCGGATCTCACTCTGGTTGACCTACGAGGTTCGGTAGTAGCTTTATCTGAAGTTACATGATCATCATCATTAGCTTCCTCACTAATTGGTGTAGGAGTCACAGGTACAGATTTCTGTGATGAACTACTTTCCAATAAGGGAGCACGTACAGTTACCTCATCAAGTTCTACTTTTCTCCACTCAATTCTTTCGAAAGAAACTCCTTCTCTAGAAAGGATCCATTCTTAGCAACGAATATCTTGCCTTCGGATCTGTGATAGAAGGTGTACCCAACAGTAACTTTTGGGTATCCTATGAAGACACATTTCTCCGATTTTGGTTCAAGCTTATCATGTTGAAACTTTTTCACATAAGCATCGCAACCCCAAATTTTAAGAAACGACAACTTTAGTTTCTTGCCAAACCACAGTTCATAAGGTGTCATATCAATGGATTTAGATGGTGCCCTTTTTAACGTGAATGCAGCTGTCTCTAATGCATAACCCCAAAACGATAGTGGTAGATTGGTAAGAAACATCATAGATCGCATCATATCTAATAAAGTACGGTTATGACGTCCGGACACACCATTACGCTGTGGTGTTCCAGGTGGTGTGAGTTACGAAACTATTCCGCATTGTTTCAAATGAAGACCAAACTCGTAACTCTAATATTCTCCTCCATGATCAGATCGTAGAAACTTTATTTTCTTGTTACGATGATTTTCTACTTCACTCTGAAATTATATGAACTTTTCAAATGTTTCAGACTTTATGTTTCATCAAGTAGATATACCCATATCTGCTCAAATCATCTGTGAAGGTCTGAAAATAACAATACGTGCCGCGAGCCTCAATATTCATCGGACCACATACATCAGTATGTATGATTTCCAACAAATCTGTTGCTCGCTCCATTGTTCCGGAGAACGGCGTTTTAGTCATCTTGCCCAAGAGGCATGGTTCGCAAGCATCAAGTGATTCCAAAAGCCCATCAGCATGGAGTTTCTTCATGCGCTTTACACCAATATGACCTAAATGGCAGTGCCACAAATAAGTTGCACTATCATTATTAACTTTGCATCTTTTGGCTTCAATATTATGAATATGTGTATCACTATGATCAAGATCCAACGAACCATTTTCATTGGGTGTGTAACCATATAAGGTTTTATTCATGTAAACAGAACAACAATTATTCTCTAACTTAAATGAATAACCGTATTGCAATAAACATGATCAAATCATATTCATGCTCAACCCAAACACCAAATAACATTTATTTAGGTTCAACACTAATCCCGAAAGTATGGGGAGTGTGCGATGATGATCATATCAATCTTGGAACTATTTCCAACACACATCGTCACTTCACCCTTAACTAGTTTCTGTTCATTCTGCAACTCCCGTTTCGAGTTACTACTCTTAGCAACTGAACCAGTATCAAATACCGAGGGGTTGCTACGAACACTAGTAAAATACACATCAATAATCTGTATATCAAATATACCTTTGTTCACTTTGCCATCCTTCTTATCCGCCAAATACTTGGGGTAGTTCCGCTTCTAGTAACCAGTTCCATTGCAGCAGAAGCACTTAGTCTCAGGCTTAGGTCCAGACTTGGGCTTCTTTACTTGAAAACTAGTGGTCTTGTCAACCATCAACACTTGATATTTTTCTTGATTTCTACCTTCGCCAATTTTAGCATTGCGAAGAGCTTGAGAATTGTTTTCGTCATCCCTTGCATACTATAGTTCATCACGAAGTTCTACTAACTTGGTGATGGTGACTAGAGAATTTTGTCAATCACTATTTTATCTGGAAGATTAACTCCCACTTGATTCAAGCGATTGTAGTACCCACACAATCTGAGCACATGCTCACTGCTTGAGCTATTCTCCTCCATCTTTTAGCTATAGAACTTGTTGGAGACTTCATATCTCTCAACTCGGGTATTTGCTTGAAATATTAACTTCAACTCCTGGAACATCTCATATGGTCCATGATGTTCAAAACATCTTTGAAGTCCCGATTCTAAGCCGTTAAGCATGGTGCACTAAACTATCAAGTAGTCATCATATTGAGCTAGCCAAACGTTCATAACATCTGCATTTGCTCCTGTAATAGGTCTGTCACCTAGCGGTGCATCAAGGACATAATTCTTCTATGCAGCAATGAGGATAATCCTCAGATCACGGATCCAATCCGCATCATTGCTACTAACATCTTTCAACATAGTTTTTCTCTAGGAACATATCAAAATAAACATAGGGAAGCAACAATGCGAGCTATTGATCTCCAACATAGATATGCTAATACTACCAAGACTAAGTTCATGATAAATTTAAGTTCAATTAATCATATTACTTAAGAACTCCCACTTAGATAGACATCCCTCTAATCCTCTAAGTGATCACGTGATCCAAATCAACTAAACCATAACCGATCATCACGTGAAATGGAGTAGCTTTCAATGGTGAACATCATTATGTTGATCATATCTACTATATGATTCACGCTCGACCTTTCGGTCTCAGTGTTCCGAGGCCATATCTGCATATGCTAGGCTCGTCAAGTTTAACCTGAGTATTCTGCGTGTGCAAAACTAGATTGCACCCGTTGTAGATGGACATAGAGCTTATCACACCCGATAATCACGTGGTGTCTGGGCACGACGAACTTTGGCAACGGTGCATACTCAGGGAGAACACTTTTATCTTGAAATTTAGTGAGAGATCATCTTATAATGCTACCGTCAATCAAAGCAAGATAAGATGCATAAAAGATAAACATCACATGCAATCAATATAAGTGATATGATATGACCATCATCATCTTGTGCTTGTGATCTCCATCTCCGAAGCACCATCATGATCACCATCTTCACCGGCGTGACACCTTGATCTCCATCGTAGCATCGTTATCGTCTCGCCAATCTTATGCTTCTACGACTGTCGCTACCGCTTAGTGATAAAGTAAAGCATTACAGGGCGATTGCATTGCATACAATAAAGCGACAACCATATGGCTCCTGCCAGTTGCCGATAACTCGGTTACAAAACATGATCATCTCATACAATAAAATTTAGCATCATGTCTTGACCATATCACATCACAACATGCCCTGCAAAAACAAGTTAGACGTCCTCTACTTTGTTGTTGCAAGTTTTACGTGGCTGCTACGGGCTTAGCAAGAACCGTTCTTACCTACGCATCAAAACCACAACGATAGTTTGTCAAATTGGTGCTATTTTAACCTTCGCAAGGACCGGGCGTAACCACACTCGGTTCAACTAAAGTTGAAGAAACTGACACCCGCCAGCCACCTATGTGCAAAGCACGTCGGTAGAACCAGTCTCGCGTAAGCGTATGCGTAATGTCGATCCGGGCCGCTTCATCCAACAATACCGCCGAACCAAAGTATGACATGCTGGTAAGCAGTATGACTTATATCGCCCACAACTCACTTGTGTTCTACTCGTGCATATGACATCTACGCATAAAACCTGGCTCGGATGCCACTATTGGGGTACGTAGTAATTTCAAAAAAATTCCTACGCACACGCAAGATCATGGTGATGCATAGCAACGAGAGGGGAGAGTGTTTTCCACGTATCCTCGTAGACCGAAAGCGGAAGCGTTAGCACAACGCGGTTGATGTAGTCGTACGTCTTCACGATCTGACCGATCAAGTACCGAACGCACGGCACCTCCGAGTTCAGCACACGTTCAGCCCGATGACGTCCCTCGAGCTCCGATCCGGCCGAGTGTTGAGGGAGAGTTTCGTCAACACGACGGCGTGGTGACGATGATGATATTTTACTGATGCAGGGCTTCGCCTAAGCACCGCTACAGTATTATCGAGGTGGACTATGATGGAGGGGGGCACCACACAAGGCTAAAAGAGCAAATAATCAATTGTTGTGTCTATGGGGTGCCCCCTGCTCCCGTATATAAAGGAGCAAGGGGGGGTGCGGCCGGCCTAGAGAGGGGGCGCGCCAGGAGGAGTCCTACTCCCACCGGGAGTAGGACTCCCCCTTTCCTAGTTGGATTAGGACTTGGGAGGGGAAAGAGGAGGGAGAGAGGAAGGAAGGGGGGTGCCGCCCCTTCTCCTTGTCCTATTCAGACTTGGGGGAGGGGTGCGCGGCCCAACCCTGGCCGCCTCTCCTCTTCTCCGTAAAGGCCCATTAACCTCCCGGGGGTTCCAGTAACCTCCCGGTACTCCGGTAAAATCCCGATTTCACCGGAACACTTCCGATATCCAAACATAGGTTTCCAATATATCAATCTTCATGTCTCGACCATTTCAAGACTCCTCGCTATGTCCGTGATCACATCCGGGACTTCGAACAACCTTAGGTACATCAAAACATATAAACTCATAATATAACTGTCATCGAAACGTTAAGCGTGCGGACCCTATGGGTTCGAGAACTATGGAGACATGACCGAGACACGTCTCCGGTCAATAACCAATAGCGGAACCTGGATGCTCATATTGGCTCCCACATATTCTACGAAGATCTTTATCGGTCAGACCGCATAACAACATACGTTGTTCCCTTTGTCATCGGTATGTTACTTGCCCGAGATTTGATCGTCGGTATCTCAATACCTAGTTCAATCTCGTTACCGGCAAGTCTCTTTACTCGTTTCGTAATACATCATCCCACAACTAACTCATTAGTTGCAATGCTTGCAAGGCTTAAGTGATGTGCATTACCGAGAGGGCCCAGAGATACCTCTCCGACAATCGGAGTGACAAATCCTAATCTTGAAATACGCCAACCCAACAAGTACCTTTGGAGACACATGTAGAGCACCTTTATAATCACCCAGTTACGTTGTGACATTTGGTAGCACACAAAGTGTTCCTCCGGTAAACGGGAGTTGCATAATCTCATAGTCATAGGAACATGTATAAGTCATGAAGAAAGCAATAGCAACATACTAAATGATCAAGTGCTAAGCTAACAGAATGGGTCAAGTCAATCACATCATTCTCCTAATGATGTGACCCTGTTAATCAAATGACAACTCATGTCTATGGCTAGGAAACATAACCATGTTTGATCAACGAGCTAGTCAAGTAGAGGCTTATTAGATGACACTCTGTTTGTCTATGTACTCACACATGTATTATGTTTCCGGTTAATACAATTCTAGCATGAATAATAAACATTTATCATGAAATAAGGAAATAAATAATAACTTTATTATTGCCTCTAGGGCATATTTCATTCACCAACTTCCCCCCGGAACCGAGTTCCGCCCCCGTTTCGAAGGGCTAGAGCATCAGGAGGCTTCCGCCGCCGCCAGAAGCCGGAGAGGGAGGGTTGCGGAGCCGTCTCCACCGCCACCGGGGATCCACCCGAGCCGAGCGCCGCCACCCAGCGGCAAGGGCCCGACTGGGTGGGGGCAGCCCACCACCACCGTTGCCGCGCCGCCCCCCACCAGAGCACCAGGTGAGAGGGCCGCCCGCGACCCAGTCAACCGCGACCCGCGGCGCCGGACGCGACGCCGAAGCGCTGCCGGGGGCACCGCCGCCGACGCCACCACCGGAGTCGTCTCCTCCTCGTCACCGATCTCCCTCAAACAGAGTTGCCGAATCCCTCGAACAAGTCCGCCGGAGTAGTGCAGGCGCACTGCCTCTAACTGTATCCGCGCGTGCGGTGAGGAACGCCGGGTGGCGGACTGCTAGGTTCGATCGCACGACCTAGACGTGCTTGGAAGCTAATTGCAACACATGCTAAGCCCTAACTTTTGCACCGGAATGATTATCTGATAGTGATGCAGTACCCCCACTATATATAGGCATCCACTACGGCTCAACACATGGGCCCCGTGTGGATCCTAAAGCCCAAAGCCCGTTCAGCCCAGATCCAAGTCCATGTCGGATCACATCTGAACGGTGAAGTCGGATCCGGCCTCACAAATTCCTTTCCTTAAGCGCGCGATCCCTTAGGTTCAAGTCGACTTGGTCGCAGGTGATGACATCCCACATGCTCAGTTGGTAGTGGCTTCTAGCAAAACTTGCCAACCACCAAGTAGACAATGAAGCTGGTTTAGTGAACCTATACAATGTGTCCTTCTGTTACTTTTGCCTCACAATACATGTTGCTGGGCTCAGGGAAAATCGGTCACCCTTGTTGCCCGATCTCTTTCTCGTTCTAGTGATGCTGACCTCAAAACTGGATTATATCATTTGTTCCAAAAATAACATGTCTACACCACAATATCAGTGTCAGAGAACTATATATTCAGAGTTTTTTGTTCAAACTAGAAAATGCACGCTTCACAGACCTTGTCTTGATGATCTTCAAGCTAGAAAATGCACGCTCATCACTAGAGGTGGAAACCGGGAGAGTAACAAGTAAACTAATCAATCTGTGAACCAAGTTGTAGATCCTACATCGGCTCATCACAACAAGGCACCAACAAAGTGCAGTTAAAATTGAAGTGTTCTTCAAATCTTCACTATTGGAAGCATCCGCAGCAACATGATTAAGTTGATGCTCTAGTCCAATCATATTTGTTGTGTGAAATCTGCTAGATAGTACTTCTCAACCATTTTGCATATATCTTTAGGACTAAAAGAAGCAAATCCATCGGCACCAAAGTAACACTTATGGATAGAAGAGCCGGCACATTCTCATCGAACTTTAGATTTAATTCATTTAGCTGGTGATACGTCCATTTTGCATCATGCTTTTATATTGATATTCATTGCATTATAGGATGTTATTACACATTATATCACAATAGTTATGCCTTTTCTCTCTTATTTTACAAGGTTTGCATGAAGAGGGAGATTGCCGGCAGCTGGAATTCTGGACTGGAAAGAGGAGCAAATATTAGAGACCTATTTTGCACAACTCCAAAAGTCTTGAAACTTCACGGAGAATTGTTTTGGAATATAAAAAAACTAGATAACGCCCTGCGCATTGCTGCGGAAAATGTGCTTTACTCGACGGACTAACTCTCCTAAAAGGATCATGAAAACAATGAGTAAATGATTTTTCTTGGTCAATAATACTGTAGAATAATACATACTTATATCAATCAAAGTTTGGACAACTGACGAACACACATATTAGAGGATTATATGGAAGTTTACACGTGGAACCCAAATGGTCCATGGCTTCAATACATGCCCACCATCTCCGCTTCTTTTGTAAGTGGAAAAAAAGCTACAACTGAAATATCACCACATATCTATAAGACTATAACCCCAAATTTGAATTGTGCCACTCCATCAGAAATCTCCCGTCCATTTACTTTGATCCATCCCTCCACATGAGGAAAAGAAATGCCGGAAATTAAACATGAAAATCACCGAAGGGCAACTTCAGAATCAAGAAAAAAGTGACATGTAAACATCAAGGCCCTTCTATTATTCAGAGAAGGTGGATTCATCTTGCATTACTACTATTTAATATAAGATGTGCAGAACAACAAAGAAAATTTTGGATGTCATATCGTCAAATTAAACTTCCACACTTTTATAAAGTAATTTCATTAGACATTTTCAGCAATACACAATGGTAAGATATGTGCAATTGTGGTCCTGAAAAGGGCATGGAATATCATGAGTTGCATCGAGTGGATGAATCATTGCCTTCCTCAGTAGGTGACTAACATGGTTGATAAAATAGAGGGTTTTGCGCAAACACAATAATTTAGAGAAAATTAGATCAACCAATAGCATTTTGGCACGCCTTGATTGATATATTTTCTGGGATCTCAGGAGCTACGAAGTATCTTTTTCGCATACCACACTGTAGATGTCAGGAAACACCTCGACATACCAGTGCTCCTTATCCTGAATTCGTGATCAAGCCACCAACTGCTGCTACCGCTAGCTGCAGTTTGCTTTGCCATTTGTTGGATGGCAAGAGTACTGCAGTAGACAAATAATTTCATGTATTAGGAATTGATTTGACAGATAATTAGATGTGCGTGTGGCATGATGCCCATGGCACTCCGTTCTCATACTTTTACCAAATCGAAAGAAGAAATTGCCACATCGTACCTCTTATTAATTAGATATAGGTCAATCTCGCCACGGATGTCAAGCTGCATTGAATTTATTGAGGAAAATGAAATTTAGATCGTTCCTTTGAGAACTATATCAGCTGCAAGATTCCTCCCGCCGTCTCGATCTGTTGGAAATCTCAGAAAGTCAGTAGACTCGACAAACAAACCTAACAAATTCAACTTATCTTCTGATAAGCGGCCGGGGCAGGGTGTCCCATTGTCTACCTGCTCGTGTGCAGCAGCGGTGCCGCTAGTCCAGATCTGGTAACCACGCAATCGAGGAGAGGAAGAGGACGACTGGATGACACTGACGAGCGAAGAGGGGAGTTGGTGAAGGTTGGAAAGCGAGGATGGAAGGGGACAGATGGGCGATGTATATGAAGGAAAGGGGAGACAATGGGCCGTGAAGGATTAAACTCTAGCAGTTAACGCGACATTTGCTTTGGACGTGCTTGCATTGGTTGCATGCACCTGATTTCAAGCGCCACGTGTAGTTCTCTTCCTTTAATTTAGCAGATTTCTTTATCTCAAACGTTACACGTATAGGAGGAAGACCGAGGGGAAAAACCGATCTTCTCCGTGTAAAACAGACGGCGCTTCCTGTCCCGCTGGCGTAATAAGCTCGGAAGAATGTAGTACGTACTAATTACTTGTGATAATTATTCCACAAAATAAATAATGACGTGGATGCATGGATGTACTATGCATGCTAATAATTGACGATGTGGCAACACTGTTGAGTTGGATAGCTTACATGTTAAGATAAATATGATAGTGGGGGTGAACTTCTTAGGTATATAGGATATTGGACGAAGAAAGAACTAAAGGGGGGCCACCTGCCATCCACAAAGGTGGAGGGCGCGCCTCCTGCCTTGTGGGCCACCTGGCAGGCCCCCGATGCCCATCTTTTGCTATATGATGTGTTTTGACCTGTAAAAAATAAGAAGAAAGCTTTCGGGACGAAGCGCCCCCGTCTCGAGGCGGAACTTGGGCAGAACCAATCTAGGGCTTCGGCGGAGTTGTTCTGCCGGTGAAACTTCCCTCCGGGAGGGGAAAATCATCACCAACGATCCTCTCATCGAGAGGGGGTCAATTTCCATCAACGTCTTCACCAGCACCATCTCCTCTCAAACCCTAGTTCATCTCTTATATCCGATCTTTGCCTCAAAACCTCAGATTGGTACCTGTGGGTTGCTAGTAGTGTTGATTACTCCTTGTAGTTGATGCTAGTTGGTTTATTCGGTGGAAGATCACATGTTCAGATCCTTAATGATAATTAATACTCCTCTGATTATGAACGTGAATATGTTTGTGAGTAGTTACGTTTGTTCCTGAGGACATGGGAGAAGTCTTGTTATAAGTAATCATGTGAATTTGCTATTCGTTCGATATTTTGATGAGATGTATGTTGTCTTTCCTCTAGTGATGTTATGTGAACGTTGACTACATGACACTTCACCATGATTTGGGCCTAGGGGAAGGCATTGGGAAGTATTAAGTAGATGATGGGTTGCTAGAGTGACAGAAGCTTAAACCCTAGTTTATGCGTTGCTTCGTAAGGGGCTGATTTGGATCCATATGTTTCATGCTATGGTTAGATTTATTTAATTTTTCTTTCATAGTTGCGGATGCTTGCGAGAGGGGTTAATCATAGGTGGGAGGCTTGTCCAAGGAAGAGCAGCACCCAAGCACCGGTCCACCCACATATCAGATTATGAAAGTAACGAACGTGGATCATATGAGTATGACTAAAGCTAGCTTGATAACAATTCCCATGTGTCCTCGGGAGCGCTTTACTTTATAAAAGAGTTCATCCAGGCTTGTCCTTTGCTACAAAAAGGATTGGGCCACCTTGCTGCACCTTAGTTACTTTGTTACTCGTTGGGAATTATCTTATCACACAACTATCTGTTACCGATAATTTCAATGCTTGCAGAGAATACTTTGCTGAAAACCGTTTGCCATTTCCTTCTCCTCCCCATTGGGTTCGACACTCTTACTTATTGAAAGGACTATGATAGATCCCATATACTTGTGGGTCATCAAGACTCTTTTTAGCGCCGTTGCCAGGGAGTGAAGCGGTTTTGGTAAGTGGAATTTGATAAGGAAACATTTATATAGTGTGCTGAAATTTACTGTCACTTGTTATTATGGAAAATAATCCTTTGATGGGCTTGTTCGGGGTATCTTCACCTCGACCAGAAGAGCAAAGAGTTGCTCCTCAACCTACTGCACCTACTGAAAATATTTATATGAAATCCCTTCGAGTATGATAGAGAAACTGCTAGCTAATCCTTATGCAGGAGATGGAACGTTACATCCTGATATGCACCTAATCTATGTGGATGAAGTTTGTCGATTATTTAATCTTGCAGGTTTGCTCGAGGATGTTGTCAAGAAGAAGGTCTTCCCTTTATCTTTGAAGGGAAAGGCATTGACATGGTATATGCTATGTGATGATATTGGATCTCGGAACTACAACTGATTGAAATTGGAATTTCATTAGAAATTTTATCCTATGCATCTGGTTCATCGTGATCGGAATTATATATATAATTTTTGGCCTCGTGAAGGAGAAAGTATCGCTCAAGCTTGGGGAAGGCTTAAGTCAATGTTATATTCATGCCCCTCTCAAGAGAAATTATTATTCAAAATTTTTATGCTCGGCTTTCTCATAATGATCGATCCATGCTCGATACTTCTTGTACTAATTATTTTATGAAGAAGGATATTGACTTCAAATGGGATTTATTGGAAAGAATTAAACGCAACTCTGAATATTGGGGACTCGACAAAGGTAAGGAGTCAGGTATAAACCTTAAGTTTGATTGTGTTAAATCTTTTATGGATACCGATGCTTTTCGTGATTTTAGCACTAAATATGGGCTTGACTCTGAGATAGTAGCTTCTTTCTGTGAATATTTTGCTACTCATCTTGATCTCCCTAAAGAGAAGTGGTTTAAATATCATCCTCCCATTGATGTTAAAGTAGTAGAACCTATTAAAGTTGAAGAAGAAACTATTACTTATAATGTTGATCCTATTGTTCCTACAATTTATATTGAGAAACCACCTTTTCCTGTTAGAATAAAGGATCATGCTAAAGCTTCAACTGTGGTTCGTAAGAGTTATACTAGAACACCTACACCCCCTGAACAAATTAAAGTTGAACCTCGTATTGCTATGGTTAAAGATCTCTTGGTTGATAATATTGATGGGCATGTTATTTATTTCTATGATGAAGCTGCTAGGATTGCTAAACCAGATATTAAAGATATACATAGACCTGTTGTTGGCATGCATGTTGTTTCTGTTAAAATAGGAGATCATTGTTATCATGGCTTATGTGATGTGGGTGCTAGTGTCAGTGCAATTCTTTTTTCTTTATATAAAGAAATTATGAATGACATTGCACCTGCTGAGATAGAAGATATTGATGTTACTATTGAGCTTGCCAATAGAGATACTATATCACCAATTGGGATTGTTAGAGATGTTGAAGTCTTGTGTGGGAAAATAAAATACCCTACTGATTTTCTTGTTCTTGCTTCCCCACAAGATGACTTTTGTCCCATTATATTTGGTAGACCTTTCTTGAATACTGTTAGTGCTAAGATAGACTGCGAGAAAGATATTGTTACTATTAGCTTAGGGGATATGTCTCATGATTTTAATTTTTCTAAATTTCATAGACAACCCCATGATAAAGAACTGCCTAGTAAGGATGAAATTATTGGTCTTGCTTCTATTGCCGTGCCTCCTACTGATCCTTTAGAACAATATTTGCTAGACCATGAAAATGATATGTTTATGAATGAAAGAAGGGAAATGGATGAAATATTCTTTAATCAAGGGCCTGTTTTGAAACACAACTTGCCTGTTGAAATCCTTGGGGATCCTCCTCCACCCAAGGGCGATCCCGAGTTTGGGCTTAAAAATTACCTGATACTTTGAAATATGATTATCTTGATGAAAAGAAGATATATCCTGTTATTATTAGTGCTAACCTTTCAGAGCATGAAGAAAAGGGATTATTGAAAACTCTGAAGAAGCACCGTGCCGCTATTGGATATACTCTTGATGATCTTAAGGGCATTAGTCCCACTCTATGTCAGCACAAAATTAATTTGGAGCATGATGATAAACCAGTTGTTGATCATCAGCGACGGTTAATGTAGCGACCCGACCTCAGACGGTCAAGTCTCTGTGCTTCAGTGTCATCCCTGGATCGGTAATGCTGACACACACAGCACTCGAATGGTTTTATAACAGAGTAGCAGTCACACACTTATTACATCGATAGTCTCAAAAGAGAACTTATTACAATAAATATGGCTTAAGGCCATCTAACTAAGATAACAATGGAAGGCTTGGAAGATAAAGTGAGTCCATCAACTCCAACGGCATAGCTAAGTGCATGACAAACGACCTAGCACACCTTACTCTTCGTCTGAAAAGTCTGCAACATGATACGTTGCAGCCCGAAACGGGTCAACACATGGAATATGCTGGCAATATAACATAGTAGAGCAATGAACAGGTAAATGCTATCACTACATGCATATATGGCTAGTGGAGGCTCTATGGTTATATAGTTTTTTGCGGAAAGCCAAATTTTCCCTACAACAAAGGAATATGATTTATTTAACTATCATGGTGGTTGAAACATTGAGAAGGTTCCTCCAAGTCAATCCCAATTAAAGTAATCATTATCAACCCAACAAATTAACTTAGAGTGATGAGATCAAATCAATAATTCAAGTACCAGATACTCAAGTTGTCCATAACTGGGGACACGGCTAACCATGATTAGTTTGTACACTCTGCAGAGGTTTGCGCACTTTTCCCCACAAGACTCGATCTCCTCCATTGGATTTCTCGCACTTCATGGTGTTTGAGAAGCGGATGACCGAGACACAGTCTTTCAGAAGCATTAACTTTAACCCCGGGTAGACAGTACCAACCTACATCCCCTACATCTGCTAGCCTACCACTGGAAGAGGTCATGCAACCTACTCAACTATGCTAGAGCCCATAATAGCTTGTGACTGCACACAGAAGTTTCTAGCATGAATAATCTTATGATCCCTTTGAGCCTGGGTGGCGAGCCGTAGGATGATCACACGGGTCTTCCGGGATATCCTAGGACAACACTGGATTCTCCAGGTGCCTGCAACCAATCCACCCAGATGTGTATTTAAGTAGCCACCTTATGTTAACCATTAATTAACAATCTCACATCTGTCATGGATACACTCAAACCCAATCCACGTCTACGAGCATAGCATCGCAATATAAGCATAACGTAGAAGTAACTCCCAAGGGTTTGATAATAAAATAGGTAATAGGTTCTACCTCATCATCTACTTCCCAATACCCACAAGTTAATCACATTCTAATCATGCAGTGTTTGAGGATTGCAACTAATGCATAAAAACTGGGTAGGAAAAGAGTATGATCAATGTGTTACTTGCCTTGACGATGATCCGCAAAACCTAGAGACTCTTAGTAGCACGCTTCGCACTCCGGGAATTCTATTGCAAACAAACAATAGCATACATAAGCACTCAACTAGAAGCCCGGATAAAACTCAAATAAGAATATCTAACCATAAAGTTCAACTGAAGAACTCCGGTTTGCAAAAATAATCAAATCAAACGGAGCAACGAAACTCAAACTACAAAAGAAACAAAATCCGTTTACTAATCTGGACTAAAGTAAAATTTTACAGTACCAAAATCTTGTTCAAGTTGGCTAAACAGAAAGAGGGCTTCGAGACGAAGATCTAGGCGCTTGTTTCACCTGATTTGGATAAACGAGCGAAAAGATAAACTAAAACGAAGATCAGGGCAGAAATTGCGATCAAAAATAATCGCGGAAAAAACCTGGAAAATAAAACGAGACGAACAGGCTAACGAACGAACGTTTGCTGTCTGCAGATAACTGACGAACAGCGTTTGTTGCAACGAACGTACGGACGAACGTCCGCTATTTAACTAAATCGAAAAAACAGAACCGAAACTAAAAAAAATATCTAGGGTTTCGAAAAAACTCGACGGTTTTCCCGAGAAAACTGAGTCGGCGGCGGCGGCTACCTCGGCAACGGCGGGACCGGTGGCGGCGGGCGGCGGCGGGGACTCCGGCGGCGGTGGGGCGAAGATGTCTACTACGTAACCTTCTTCTTGTTGACGTTGTTGGGCCTCCAAGTGCAAAGGTTTGTAGGATAGTAGCAAATTTCCCTCAAGTGGATGACCTAAGGTTTATCAATCCGTGGGAGGCGTAGGTTGAAGATGGTCTCTCTCAAGCAACCTTGCAACCAAATAACAAAGAGTCTCTTATGTCCTGAACACACCCAATACAATGGTAAATTGTATAGGTGCACTAGTTCGGCGAAGGGATGGTGATACAAGTGCAATATGGATGGTAGATATAGGTTTTTGTAATCTGTAATTATAAAAACAGCAAGGTAACTAGTGATAAAAGTGAGCACAAACAGTATTGCAATGCTAGGAAACAAGGCCTAGGGTTCATACTTTCACTAGTGCAAGTTCTCTCAACAATAATAACATAATTGGATTATAAAACTATACCTCAACATGCAACAAAGAGTCACTCCAAAGTCACTAATAGCAGAGAACAAATGAAGAGATTATGGTAGGGTACAAAACCACCTCAAAGTTATTCTTTCTGATCGGTCTATTCAAGAGTCCGTAGTAAAATAACATGAAGCTATTCTTTCCGTTCAATCTATCATAGAGTTCGTACTAGAATAACACCTTAAGACACAAATCAACCAAAACCCTAATGTCACCTAGATACTCCAATGTCACCTCAAGTATCCGTGGGTATGATTATACGATATGCATCACACAATCTGAGATTCAACTATTCAAACCAACACAAAGTACTTCAAAGAGTGCCCCAAAGTTTCTACCGGAGAGTCAAGACGAAAACGGGTGCCAACCCCTATGCATAGATTCCCAAGGTCACGGAACCCGCAAGTTGATCACCAAAACATATATCAAGTAGATCACGTGAATATCCCATTGTCACCACAAATAAGCACATGCAAGACATACATCAAGTGTTCTCAAATCCTTAAAGACTCAATCCAATAAGATAACTTCAAAGGGAAAACTCAATCCACTACAAGAGAGTAGAGGGGAAGAAACATCATAAGATCCAACTATAATAGCAAAGCTCGCGATACATCAAGATCATATCACCTCAAGAACACGAGAGAGAGAGAGATCAAACACATAGCTACTGATACATAACCTCAGCCTGGAGGGTGAACTACTCCCTCCTCGTCATGGAGAGCACCGGGATGATGTAGATGGCCACTGGTGAGGGATCCCCCCTCCGGCAGGGTGCTGGAACAGGGTCCCGATTGGTTTTTGGTGGCTACAGAGGCTTGCGGCGGCGGAACTCCCGATCTATTGTGCTCCTCGATGTTTTTAGGGTATATGGACATATATAGGTGAAAGAAGTCGGTCAGGGGAGCCACGAGGGGCCCACGAGGGTGGGGGGCGCGCCCAGGGGGGTAGGGCACGCCTCCCTGCCTCGTGGCTTCCTCGAAGCTTCCCTGACGTCTACTCCAAGTCTCCTGGATTGCTTCCGTACCAAAAATAACTCTCCCGAAGGTTTCATTCCGTTTGGACTCCGTTTGATATTCCTTTTCTTCAAAACACTGAAATAGGCAAGAAAACAACAATTTGGGTTGGGCCTCCGGTTAATAGGTTAGTGCCAAAAATAATATAAAAGTGTTTAGTAAATCCCATAAACATCCAAAACAGGTAATATAATAGCATGAATACTTCATAAATTATAGATACGTTGGAGACGTATCAGCATCCCCAAGCTTAATTCCTGCTCGTCCTCGAGTAGGTAATTGATAAAAGAACTAATTTATGAAGTGTGAATGCTAGCAGGTGCACAAGTTTGATCAATGATAATTTCAATCACCTTTTCTAGCATCATTATATGTCATAACAGTAGCTCATATCATAAAGCTTCTCATGATCAAGTAACAAACTATTCACATGTTAAAGTATAGATCATAAACTTTCTTGAAAACTAACAAACAGTTCTCAGTCATCAAACAATTGCAACTCATCTTATTTTCAGGAAGGTTCTATGTAAGAGCTTTGATTTAGCAAATTCCACATACTCAACTATCATATAGTCTTCCATGATTGCTACCACTCAAAGCACATTTTTAGAACAAATAGCATCCATCGAACACAAAGAAAGATAGGGGCTTAGTGTTTCGCCTCCCAACTTATTTATCATATAGATAATTGTCAACAATAATAATTCATGATCAAATATATTTGAATGGCCATATATGCTTGGATCTTTCTCCACCACATGATGCTTGCCAACTAAAAAGTAGGTTGGAATGAGAAGGAATACTACTGACTCTTGCATAAAAGTAAAAGATAGGCCCTTCACAGAGGGAAGCAGGGATTTGCAGAGGTGCCAGAGCTCGAAGCTAAAACAGAGATGAAAATAATTTTGAGAGGTATTCTTTCATTGTCAACATAACGACCATGAGTTCCCAATATCTTCCATACTAGATACATTATAGGCAGTTCCCAAACAGAAAGGTAAATATTTTACTCCCCCTCCACCAACAATCACACTCCACAGCTTGTCCGAAACAATGGATGCCGTCCAACTATCAACAATCCTGGGGGAGTTTGTTTAAATTATTTGCGAATTTGTTTTTGATCTTTTGATCATAGGATTGGGCATCCCAATTACCAGCCATTTTCTCGTGAATGATGAGCGGAGTCCACTCATCGTGAGAATAACCCACCTAGCATGGAAGATACTGACAGCCCCTAGTCGCTACATGAGCGATTCGGGCATACAAAACAGATTATTATTTGAAGGTTTAGAGTTTGGCACATGCAAATTTACTTGGAATGGCAGGTAAATACCGCATATAGGTAGATATGGTGGACACTCATGGAAGGAACTTGGTTCAAGGATTTTGGATGCACAAGCAGTATTCCTGCTTAGTACAGATATTTTGTCTAGCAAAGGATTCTAAATAGCAAGCACCACATGTTAGAGGATCCATAACAATATAACTTCTATACAAATATACCCAAGCATAACTCATTATGTTGTCTTCCTTGTCCAACTTCAACTAATTTGCTCAGGTTTGAAAATAATTAATGGGGCTCACAATCATAGAAGATGTCCAAGATAGTATATTTATATGTGAAATCTCTCTTCCTTCAATATTCTTTCATGAATTGTTCAAGTGACCAATACAATGTTTGCTAACCTTCAAAAAAATTACCAACTCTACTTCTTATATGTGAAGGCATTACTCCCTACGGGAAAGGCATATGAAACATAATTAATTTTATATTTATGACATTCAAATCATTCAACCATTTACTCATAGGATATAAGTGAAGCACACGAGTAAATGACAAACTACTCCAAAAAGATATAAGTGAAGATCAATGAGTAGTTAAATAATTATGTAGCTATGTGAAGACTCTCTAATTTAAGAATTTCAGATCTTGGGATATTATTCAAACAGCAATCAAACAAAATAAAACGACATTTCAAGGATAGCACTCATCATGTGAAGAAGCAAAAAACTTAAGCTCAACTGATACTAACCGATAATTATTGAAGAAGAAAGGTGGGATGCCTACCGGGGAATCCCCAAGCTTAGAAGCTTGAGACTTCTTGAAATATTATATTGGGGTATCATTGGAATCCCCAAGCTTGAGCTTTTTTGTCTCCTTAATTCCTCTCATATCACGGTTTCCTAAATCTCGAAAGCTTCATCCACACCAAACTCAACAAGAACTCGTGAGATAAGTTAGTATAAACCAATGCAAAAACCTTATCATTTTATACTGTAACAAATCACTAAAATTATTATTCAACATTGCATACTAAATGCCTCTGCATATTTAATACTCCTATCCTCAAATAGAATAATTAAACAAGCAAACATATGCAAACAATGCAAACATAACAACAATCTACCAAAACAGTATAGTCTGTAAAGAATGCAAGATTCATCATACTTCCCTAACTCCAAACATTATGAAATTCTACAAAACTGTAGAAAATTTATCAGATCTCAATATGCAAAAAGTTTCAACATTTTATCATATTCTGACTTTTCTAGGGAATTTTTGCAACAGCGGTAAACTTTCTGTTTTGAAACAACAACATGTATACTTGCAAAATAAGCATGGTAAAGGCTATCCTTGACATTTTTATTGAAAATAGAGATGAAAAACATTATTCTAAATAACAGCAAGCAAATAATAACAAAATAAAATGACTCTCCAAGCAAAACACATATCATGTGGTGATAGCTCCAAGTAAAGTTACCAATGGACGAAGATGAAAGAGGGGATGCCATCCGGGGCATCCCCAAGCTTAGGCTCTTGGTTGTCCTTGAATATTACCTTGGGGTGCCTTCAGCATCCCCAAGCTTAGGCTCTTGCAACTCCTTATTCCATAGTCCATCGAATCTTTACCCAAAACTTGAAAACTTCACAACACAAAACTTAACAGAAAACTCGTAAGCTCCGTTAGTATAAGAAAATAAATCACCACTTAGGTACTGTTGTGAACTCATTCTAAATTCATATTGGTGTAATATCTACTGTATTCCAACTTCTCTATGGTTCATACCCTCCGATACTACTCATAGATTCATCAAAATAAGCAAACAACACATAGAAAACAGAATCTGTCAAAAACAGAACAGTCTGTAGTAATCTGTATCAAACGTATACTTCTAGAACTCCAAAATTTCTGATATAAATTGGCGGACCTGAGGAATTTGTCTATTAATATTATGAAAAAGAATCAACTTAAAATCACTCTTCTGTAAAAAATGATAGCTAAACTCATGAGCGCAAAGTTTCTGTTTTTTACAGTAAGATCACATTAACTTCCACCCAAGTCTTCCCAAAGGTTCTACTTGGCTCTTTATTGAAACAAAAGCTATAGAACATGATTACTATAGTAGCATAATCATGTGAACACATAAAAACAGTAAAGGTAAATATTGGGTTGTCTACCAACAAGCGCTTTTCTTTATTGCCTTTTTAGCTAGGCATGATGATTTCAATGATGCTCACATAAAAGATAAGAATTGAAACATAAAGAGAGCATCATGAAGCATATGACAAGCACATTTAAGCCTAACCCACTTCCTATGCATATGGATTTTGTGAGCAAACAACTTATGGGAACAATAATCAATTAGCATAGGAAGGCAAAACAAGCATAACTTTAAAACTTGAAGCATATAGAGAGGAAACTTGATATTATTGCAATTCCTACAAGAATATGTTCCTCCCTCATAATAATTTTCAGTAGCATCATGAATGAATTTAACAATATAACTATCACATAAAACACTATTTTCATGATGCACAAGCATAGAATTTTTATTACTCTCCACATAAGCAAATTTCTTCTCATGAATAGTAGTGGGAGCAAACTCAACAAAATAACTATCATGTGAAGCATAATCCAATTGAAAATTAAAATCATGATGACAAGTTTCATGGTTATCTTTATTCTTTATAGCATACGTGTCATCACAATAATCATCATAAATAGGAGGCATGCTTTCATCATAATAAATTTGCTCATCAAAACTTGGGGGACTAAACATATCATCTTCATCAAACATAACATCCCCAAGCTTGTGGCTTTGCATATCATTAGCATCATGGGTATTCAAAGAATTCATACTAACAACATTGCAATCATGCTCATCATTCACATATTTTATGCCAAGCATTCTATGTAATTCTTCTTCTAGTACTTGAGCACAATTTTCCTTCTCATCATTTTGTAGTTTTCTTTTATAAACTAAACTAGTGATAAAACAAGAAACTAACAGATTCGATTGCAAGATCTAAAGATATACCTTCAAGCACTCACCTCCCCGGCAACGGCGCCAGAAAAGAGCTTGATGTCTACTACGCAACCTTCTTCTTGTAGACGTTGTTGGGCCTCCAAGTGCAGAGGTTTGTAGGACAGTAGCAAATTTCCCTGAAGTGGATGACCTAAGGTTTATCAATCCGTGGGAGGCGTAGGTTGAAGATGGTCTCTCTCAAGCAACCCTGCAACCAAATAACAAAGAGCCTCTTGTGTCCCCAACACACCTAATACAATGGTAAATTGTATAGATGCACTAGTTTGGCGAAGAGATGGTGATACAAGTGCAATATGGATGGTAGATATAGGTTTTTGTAATCTGAAATTATAAAAACAGCAAGGTAACTAATGATAAAAGTGAGCACAAACGGTATTGCAATGCTAGGACACAAGTCCTAGGGTTCATACTTTCAGTAGTGCAAGTTCTCTCAACAATAATAACATAATTGGATCATAAAACTATCCATCAACATGCAACAAAGAGTTACTCCAAAGTCACTAATAGCGGAGAACAAACGAAGAGATTATGCTAGGGTACGAAACCACCTCAAAGTTATTCTTTCTGATTGATCTATTCAAGAGTCCGTAGTAAAATAACACGAAGCTATTCTTTCCATTCAGTCTATCATAGAGTTCGTACTAGAATAACACCTTAAGACACAAATCAACAAAAACCCTAATGTCACCTAGATACTCCAATGTCACCTCAAGTATCCGTGGGTATGATTATATGATATGCATCACACAATCTCATATTCATCTATTCAAACCAACACAAAGTACTTCAAAGAGTGCCCCAAAGTTTCTGCCGGAGAGTCAAGACGAAAACGTGTGCCAACCCCTATGCATAGATTCCCAAGGTCACGGAACCCGCAAGTTGATCACCAAAACATATATCAAGTAGATTACGTGAATATCCCATTGTCACCACAGATAAGCACATGCAAGACATACATCAACTGTTCTCAAATCCTTAAAGACTCAATCCGAAAAGATAACTTCAAAGGAAAAACTCAATCCATTACAAGAGAGTAGAGGGGGAGAAACATCATAAGATCCAACTATAATAGCAAAGCTCGCGATACATCAAGATCATATCACCTCAAGAACACGAGAGAGAGAGATCAAACACATAGCTAATGGTACATACCCTTAGCCCCGAGGGTGAACTACTCCCTCCTCGTCATGGAGAGCACCGGGATGATGTAAATGGCCACCAGTGAGGGATCCCCCCTCCGGCAGGGTGCCGGAACAGGGTCCCAATTGGTTTTTGGTGGCTACAGAGGCTTGCGGCGGCGGAGCTCCCGATCTATTGCGCTCCTCGGTGTTTTTAGGGTATATGGACATATATAGGCGAAAGAAGTCGGTCAGGGGAGCCACGAGGGACCCACGAGGGTGGGGGCGCGCCCAGGAGGGTAGGGCGCGCCTCCTTGCCTCGTGGCTTCCTCGAAGCTTCCCTGACATCTACTCCAAGTCTCCTGGATTGCTTCCATTCCAAAAATAACTCTCCCGAAGGTTTCATTCCATTTGGACTCCGTTTGATATTCATTTTCTTCGAAACACTGAAATAGGCAAGAAAACAGCAATTTGGGTTGGGCCTCCGGTTAATAGGTTAGTCCCAAAAATAATATAAAAGTGTTTAGTAAAGCCCATAAACATCCAAAACAGATAATATAATAGCATGAATACTTCATAAATTATAGATACGTTGGAGACGTATCAGGCGACGGGGTGGCGGCGGCGACGGGCGGCGGCGGCGTCGCGGCGGCGGCGGGGAACGGCATCCATGTCGGTGGCGGCGGGGAACGGCGTCCGCGGTGGCGGCGTCGCGCGGCGGCGGCGCTAGGGTTTGCGGGGGCGGTGCGGCTGGGCTAGCGGGGCGAGGCCTCGTCCTTTAAAGGGCCGGCTGGGGCGAGGTGTCCGGGACGGACACGGCCCGTTACGTCGGTTTAATTTTTTTTAAATAATCCTGACACGGAAAAACATATAAAAGAAATACTAAATGGACTCCAAAAATCCTGAAATAAATTTTCACGGTTTTCTAATAATATTGCAGACAAAGTGAACATTTATTTGGGCCTCTAATGCAATTTTGAAAAACGCATATTTTCCTAATTCAAATAAAATAGCAATAAAAGTCCAAATAAAATACTTGTTTGATTTTAATATTTTTCCTCCAATATTTCTTTATTTGGAGAAGTCATTTTATCCCCTCTCTTTTATTTTTCATATTAGAAATATTTGAAGAGAAAAATAATTAGAACCAAATGATCCTCTTTTCAAAATTTGAGAAAAACTCAAATATGAAAATAACGAAATTCCCAACTCTCTCCGTGGGTCCTTGAGTTGCTTAGAATTTCTAGGATCAACCATAATGCAATAAAATATGATATGCAATGATGACCTATGTATAACATTCCAAATTGAAAATTTGGGATGTTACAAACCTACCCCCCTTAAGATGAATCTCGTCCTCGAGATTCTGGTTGGCTAGAAAATAGGTGTGGGTGGTCCTTGCGTAGGTCTTCCTCTCGTTCCCAGGTGGCTTCATCCTCAGCATGGTGGCTCCACTGAACATTGCAAAATTTGATAACCTTGCTGCGTGTAACTCAGCTGGCAAACTCGAGAATCTTGACTGATTTCTCCTCATAGGTCAGATCACTATCCAACTGAATTGCTTCCAGGGGCACTGTGTATCTCAGAGGGATATCGGCCATCTCTACATGGCACTTCTTCAACTGGGAAACGTTAAACACATCATGAACTCCTGACAGTCCTTCGGGTAATCTCTAAGTTGTAGGCAACCTCTTCCATACGTTCCAAAACTCGGTATGGTCCTACAAATCTCGGGGCTAACTTTCCCTTAACTCCAAAACGTTTAACCCCTGGCAGAGGTGATACTCGAAGATAGGCTCTATCTCCGATTTCATAGACTACCTCCTTGTGTTTCAAATCTGCATAACTCTTCTGCCTGGACTGAGCTACCTTCAGTCTATTTCGAATCAGCTTAACCTTCTCTTCGGACTCCTTTATTAAATCTGGCCCAAACAACCGACGGTCTCCAACTTCATCCCACATCAATGGTGTTCGACATCTTCTTCCATACAATGCTTGGCTTGGTAGTTGTTGTTGTATGAGAACTCCGCGTAGGGCAAGTTATCATCCCAACTAGATCCATAATCTAGTGCACAAGCTCTCAACATGTCCTCCAGAATCTGATTGACTCTCTCGGTCTGTCCATCTGTCTGCGGATGAAAAGTTGTACTGAATTCCAGCCTGGTACCCAAGGTTTGGTGCAGCTGGTGCCAAAACTTTGAAGTAAAATGTGTTCCTCTATCTGATACGATGGTCCTCGGAACTCTGTGCAGACATACGATCCTGGTCATATATATCTTGGCCAACTTCGCACTTGTTTAGGTGGTCTTCACTGGGATAAAGTGAGCCACTTTAGTCAAACGACCGACTACTACCCAGATAGAATCATATCCCGATCGGGTCCTGGGTAAACCGGTGATAAAATCCATGCCAAGCTTGTCCCACTTCCATTCGGGTATCGGCATAGGCTGCAGTAATCATGTTGGCTTATGATGTTCCGCCTTCACTCTCTAACATACATCACATACTACTACATACTCGGCAATATCCTTCTTCATTCCAGTCCACCAGAAACGTTCCTTCAAATGCAAATACTGTTGGGGAACATAGTAATTTCAAAAAAATTCCTACGCACACACAGGTTCATGGTGATGCATAGCAACGAGAGGGAAGAGTGTGTCCACGTACCCTCGTATACCGAAAGCAGAAGCGTTAGCACACCGCGGTTGATGTAGTCGTACGTCTTCACGATCCGACCGATTCGGTATACGGCACCTCTGAGTTTAGCACATGTTCAACTCAATGAAGTCCCTCGAACTCCGATCCAGCCGAGCTTTGAGGGAGAGTTCCATCAGCACGACGGCGTGGTGACGGTGATGATGATGCTACCGACGCAGGGCTTTGCCTAAGCACTCATACGATATGATCGAGGTGGAATATGGTGGAGGGGGGCACCGCACACGGCTAAGAGATCAAGAGATCAATTGTTGTGTCTAGAGGTGCCCCCTACCCTCGTATAGAAAGGACCAGGGGGAGGGGCCGGCCGGCCAGGAGGAGGGTGCACCAGGGCGGAGTCCTACTCCCACCGGGAGTAAGACTCCCTCTTTTCCTAGTTGGAGTAGGAGGGGGAAAGGAAGGGAAGGAGAGAGGGGGAAGGAAAGGGGGCACCGCCCCCCCCCCTTGTCCAATTCGTACTAGAGGGGGAGGAGCGCGCGACCAGCCCTAGCCGCCCCTCTTCTTCTCCACTAAGGCCCATCTTGGCCCATTAAACTCCCCGGGGGGTTCCAGTAACCCCCCGGTACTCCGGTATATGTTCGATACTCCCCGAAACCATTCCGGTGTCCGAACATAGTCGTCCAATATATCGATCTTTATGTCTCGACCATTTCGAGACTCCTCGTCATGTCCGTGATCATATACGGGACTCCGAACTACCTTCGGTACATCAAAACACAAAACTCATTATACTGATCATCATCTAACTTTAAGCGTGCGGACCATACGGGTTCGAGAACTATGTAGACATGACCGAGACACGCCTCCGGTAAATAACCAATAGAGGAACCTGGATGCTCATATTGCCTCCTACATATTCTACGAAGATCTTTATCGGTCAAACCACATAACAACATACGTTGTTCCCTTTGTCATCGGTATGTTACTTGCCTGAGATTCGATCGTCGGTATCTCAATACCTAGTTCAATCTCATTACCGGCAAGTCTCTTTACTCGTTCCGTAATACATCATCTCGCAACTAACTCATTAGTCACAATGCTTGCAAGGCTTATAGTGATGTGCATTACCGAGAGGGCCCAGAGATACCTCTCTGACAATTGGAGTGACAAATCCTAATCTCGAAATACGCCAACCCAACAAGTACCTTCGGAGACACCTGTAGAGCACCTTTATAATCACCCAGTTACGTTGTGACGTTTGGTAGAACACAAAATGTTCCTCCGGTAAACGGGAGTTGGATAATCTCATAGTCATAAGAACATGTATAAGTCATGAAGAAAGCAATAGCAACATACTAAACAATCAAGTGCTAAGCTAACGGAATGGGTCAAGTCAATCACATTATTATCCTAATAATGTAATCCTGTTAATCAAATGACAACTCATGTCCATGGCTAGGAAACTTAACCATCTTGGATTAACGAGCTAGTCAAGTAAAGGCATACTAGTGATACTATGTTTGTGTATGTATTCACACATGTATTATGTTTCCGGTTAGTACAATTCTAGCATGAATAATAAACATTTATCATGATATGAGGAAATAAATAATAACTTTATTATTGCCTCTAGGGCATATTTCCTTCAGTCTCCCACTTGCACTAGAGTCAATAATCTAGATTACACAGTAATGATTCTAACACCCATGGAGTTTTGGTGCTGATCATGTTTTGCTCGTGGAAGAGGCTTAGTCAACGGGTGTGCTACATTCAGATCCGTATGTATCTTGCAAATCTCTATGTCTCCCACCTGGACTTGGTCCCGGATGGAATTGAAGCGTCTCTTGATGTGCTTGGTCCTCTTGTGAAATCTGGATTCCTTTGCCAAGGCAATTGCACCTGTATTGTCACAAAAGATTTTCATTGGACCCAATGCACTAGGTATGACACCTAGATCGGATATGAACTCCTTCATCTAGACTCCTTCATTTGCTGCTTCTGAAGCAGCTATGTACTCCGCTTCACACGTAGATCCCGCCATGATGCTTTGTTTAGAACTGCACCAACTGACAGCTCCACCGTTCAATGTAAACACGTATCCGGTTTGCGATTTAGAATCATCCGGATCAGTGTTAAAGCTTGTATCGACGTAACCATTTACGACTAGCTCTTTGTCACCTCCATAAATGAGAAACATATCCTTAGTCCTTTTCAGGTATTTCAGGATGTTCTTGACCGCTGTCCAGTGATCCACTCCTGGATTACTTTGGTACCTCCCTGCTAGGCTAATAGCAAGACACACATCAGGTCTGGTACACAGCATTGCATACATGATAGAGCCTATGGCTGAAGCATAGGGAACATCTTTCATTTTCTCTCTATATTCTGCAGTGGTCGGGCATTGAGTATGACTCAACTTCACACCTTGCAACACAGGTAAGAACCCTTTCTTTGCCTGATCCATTTTGAACTTCTTCAAAACTTTATCAAGGTATGTGCTTTGTGAAAGTCCAATTAAGCGTCTTGATCTATATTTATAGATCTTGATGCCTAATATGTAAGCAGCTTCACCGAGGTCTTTCATTGAAAAACTTTTATTCAAGTATCCTTTTATGCTATCCAGAAATTCTATATCATTTCCAATCAGTAATATGTCATCCATATATAATATCAGAAATGCTACAGAGCTCCCACTCACTTTCTTGTAAATACAGGCTTCTCCAAATGTCTGTATAAAACCATAGGCTTTGATCACACTATCAAAACGTTTATTCCAACTCCGAGAGGCTTGCACCAGTCCATGTATGGATCGCTGGAGTTGCACACTTTGTTAGCTCCCTTTGGATCGACAAAACCTTCTGGTTGCATCATATACAACTCTTCTTCCAGAAATCCATTCAGGAATGCAGTTTTGACATCCATTTGCCAAATTTCATAATCATAAAATGCAGCAATTGCTAACATGATTCGGACAGACATAAGCATCGCTACGGGTGAGAAAGTCTCATCGTAGTCAATCCCTTGAACTTGTCGAAAACCTTTTGCAACAAGTTGAGCTTTATAGACAGTAACATTACCGTCAGCATCAGTCTTCTTCTTGAAGATCCATTTATTCTCAATCACTTGCCGATCATCGGGCAAGTCAACCAAAGTCCACACTTTGTTCTCATACTTGGATCCCATCTCATATTTCATGGCCTCAAGCCATTTTGCGGAATCTGGGCTCACCATCGCTTCTTCATAGTTTGTAGGTTCACCTTGGTCAAGTAACATGACCTCCAGAATTGGATTATCGTACCACTCTGGTGTGGATCTTACTCTGGTTGACCTACGAGGTTCAGTAGTAACTTGATTTGAAGTTTCATGATCGATATCATTAGCTTCCTCACCAATTGGTGTAGGTGTCACAGGAACCGGTTTCTGTGATGAACTACTTTCCAATAAGGGAGCATGTACAGTTACCTCATCAAGTTCTACTTTCCTCCCACTCACTTCTTTCGAGAGAAACTCCTTCTCTAGAAAGGATCCATTCTTAGCAACGAATGTCTTGCCTTCGGATCTGTGATAGAAGGTGTACCCAACAGTTTCCTTTGGGTATCCTACGAAGACACATTTCTCCGATTTAGGTTCAAACTTATCACGTTGAAGCTTTTTCACATAAGCATCACAGCCCCAAACTTAAGAAACGACAACTTTGATTTCTTGCCAAACCACAGTTCATAAGGCGTCGTCTCAACGGATTTCGATGGTGCCCTATTTAACATGAATGCAGCCGTCTCTAAAGCATAACCCCAAAATGATAGCGCTAATTCTGTAAGAGACATCATAGATCGCACCATATCTAGTAAAGTACGATTACGACATTCGGACACACCATTACGCTGTGGTGTTCTGGGTGGCGTGAGTTGCGAAACTATTCCGCATTGTTTCAAATGTAGACCAAACTCGTAACTCAAATATTCTCCTCCACGATCAGATCGTAGATACTTTATTTTCTTGTTACGATGATTTTCAACTTCACTCTGAAATTCTTTGAACTTTTCAAATGTTTCAGACTTATGTTTCATTAAGTAGATATACCCATATCTGCTCAAATCATCTGTGAAGGTGAGAAAATAACGATACCTGCCGCGAGCCTCAACATTCATTGGACCACATACATCAGTATGTATGATCTCCAACAAATCAGTTGCTCGCTCCATAGTTCCAGAGAATGGCGTTTTAGTCATCTTGCCCATGAGGCATGGTTCGCAAGTACCAAGTGATTCATAATCAAGTGATTCCAAAAGTCCATCAGTATGGAGTTTCTTCATGCGCTTTACACTAATATGACCCAAACGGCAGTGCCACAAATAAGTTGCACTATCATTATCAACTCTGCATCTTTTGGCTTCAACATTGTGAATATGTGTATACTACTATCAAGATTCAACAAAAATAGACCACTCTTCAAGGGTGCATGACCATAAAAGATATTACTCATATAAATAGAACAACCATTATTCTCAAATTTAAATGAATAACCGTCTCGCATCAAACAAGATCCAGATATAATGTTCATGCTCAACGTTGGCACCAAATAACAATTATTCAGGTCTAAAACTAATCTCGAAGGTAGATGTAGAGGTAGCGTGCCGACGGCGATCACATCGACTTTGGAACCATTTCCCACGCGCATCGTCACCTCGTCCTTAGCCAGTCTTCGCTTAATCCGTAGTCCATGTTTCGAGTTGCAAATATTAGCAACAGAACCAGTATCAAATACCCAGGTGCTACTGCGAGCTCTAGTAAGGTACACATCAATAACATGTATATCACATATACCTTTGTTCACCTTGCCATCCTTCTTATCCGCCAAATACTTGGGGCAGTTCCGCTTCCAGTGTCCAGTCTGCTTGAAGTAGAAGCACTCAGTCTCAGGCTTAGGTCCAGACTTGGGTTTCTTCTCTTGAGCAGCAACTTGTTTGCTGTTCTTCTTGAAGTTCCCCTTCTTCTTTCGTTTGCCCTTTTTCTTGAAACTGGTGGTCTTGTTGACCATCAACACTTGATGCTCCTTTTTGATTTCTACCTCCGCAGCCTTTAGCATTGCGAAGAGCTCGGGAATTGTCTTATCCATCCCCTGCATATTATAGTTCATCACGAAGGTCTTGTAGCTTGGTGGCAGTGATTGAAGAATTCTGTCAATGACACTATCATCCGAAAGATTAACTCCCAGTTGAATCAAGTGATTGTTATACCCAGACATTTTGAGTATATGTTCACTGACAGAACTATTCTCCTCCATCTTACAGTTGTAGAACTTATTGGAGACTTCATATCTCTCAATCCGGGCATTTTCTTGAAATATTAACTTCAACTCCTGGAACATCTCATATGCTCCATGACGTTCAAAACTTCGTTGAAGTCCCGGTTCTAAGCCGTAAAGCATGGCACACTGAACTATTGGGTAGTCATCATATTTGCTCTGCCAGACGTTCTTAACGTCGTCAGTTGCATCTGCAGCAGGCCTGGCACCCAGCGGTGCTTCCAGGACATAATTCTTCTGCGCAGCAATGAGGATAATCCTCAAGTTACGGACCCAGTCCGTGTAATTGCTACCATCATCTTTCAACTTTGCTTTCTCAAGAAATGCATTAAAATTCAACGGAACAACAGCACGGGCCATCTATCTACAATCAACATCGACAAGAAAAATACTATCAGGTACTAAATTCATGATAAATTTAAGTTTAATTAATCATATTACTTAAGAACTCCCACTTAGATAGACATCCCTCTAATCATCTAAGTGATCATGTGATCCAAATCAACTAAATCATGTCCGATCATCACATGAGATGGAGTAGTTTTCAATGGTGAACATCACTATGTTGATCATATCTACTATATGATTCACGCTCAACCTTTCGGTCTCAGTGTTCCGAGGCCATATCTGCATATGCTAGGCTCGTCAAGTTTAACCTGAGTATTCCACGTGTGCAAAACTGGCTTGCACCCGTTGTAGATGAATGTAGAGCTTATCACACCCGATCATCACGTGGTGTCTCGGCACGACGAAATTTGGCAACGGTGCATACTCAAGGAGAACACTTTTATATTGAAATTTAGTGAGAGATCATCTTATAATGCTACCGTCAATCAAAGCAAAATAAGATGCATAAAGCATAAACATCACATGCAATCAATATAAGTGATATGATATGGCCATCATCATCTTGTGCTTGTGATCTCCATCTCCGAAGCACCGTCATGATCACCATCGTCATCGGCGCGACACCTTGATCTCCATCGTAGCATCGTTGTCGTCTCGCCAACTATTGCTTCTACAACTATCTCTACTACTTAGTGATAAAGTAAAGCATTACAGGGCGATTGCATTGCATACAATAAAGCGACAACCATATGGCTCCTGCTAGTTGCCGATAACTCAGTTGCAAAACATGATCATCTCATACAATAAAATATAACATCATGCCTTGACCATATCACATCACAACATGCCCTGCAAAAACAAGTTAGACGTCACCTACTTTGTTGTTGCAAGTTTTACGTGGCTGCTACGGGCTGAGCAAGAACCGTTCTTACCTACGCATCAAAACCACAACGATAGTTCGTCAAGTTAGTGCTGTTTTAACCTTCTCAAGGATCGGGCATAGCCACACTCGGTTCAACTAAAATTGGAGAAACTAACAACCTCCAACGACCTGTGTGCAAAGAACGTCGGTAGAACCAGTCTTGCATAAGCGTACGCGTAATGTCAGTCTGGGCTGCTTCATCCAACAATACCGCCAAACCAAAGTATGACATGCTGGTAAGCAGTATGACTTATATCGCCCACAACTCACTTGTGTTCTACTCGTGCATATAACACCTACGCATAAAACCAGGCTCTGATACCACTGTTGGGGAACGTAGTAATTTTAAAAAAAATCCTACGCACACACAGGATCATGGTGATGCATAGCAACGAGAGGGAAGAGTGTGTCCACGTATCCTCGTAGACCGAAAGCGGAAGCGTTAGCACAACGCGATTGATGTAGCCGTACGTCTTCACGATCCGACCGACCCGAGTACCAAACGTACAGCACCTCCGAGTTCAGCACACGTTCAGCTCGATGACGTCCCTCGAACTCCGATCCAGCCGAGCTTTGAGGGAGAGTTCCGTCAGCACGACGGCGTGGTGACGGTGATGATGATGCTACCAACGCAGGGCTTCGCCTAAGCACTGCTACGATATGATTGAGGTGGAATATGGTGGAGGGGGGCACCGCACACGGCTAAGAGATTAAGAGATCAATTGTTGTGTCTAGAGGTGCCCCCCTACCCTCGTATAAAAAGGACCATGGGGAGGAGGCGGCCGGCCAGGAGGAGGGCGTGCCAGGGAGGAGTCCTACTCCCACCAGGAGTAGGACTCCCTGTTTTCCTAGTTGGAGTAGGAGGGGGAAAGGATGGGAAGGAGAGAGGGGGAAGGAAAGGGGGCGCCGCCCCCCTCCTTGTCCAATTCGGACTAGAGGGGGAGGGGGTGCGCGACCAGCCCTAGCCGCCCCTCCTCTTCTCCACTAAGGCCCATCTTGGCCCATTAAACTGCCCACGGGGTTCCGGTAACCCCCCGGTACTCCGGTATATGTTCGATACTCCCCTAAACCATTCCGGTGTCCGAACATAGTCGTCAATATATCAATCTTTATGTCTTGACCATTTCGAGACTCCTCGTCATGTCCGTGATCGTATCCGGGACTCCGAACTACCTTCGGTACATCAAAACACAAAACTCATAATATCGATCGTCATCTAACTTTAAGCGTGCGGACCCTACGGGTTCGAGAACTATGTAGACATGACCGAGACGCGTCTCCGGTCAATAACCAATAGCGGAACCTGGATGCTCATATTGGCTCCTACATATTCTACAAAGATCTTTATCGGTCAAACCGCATAACAACATATGTTGTTCCCTTTGTCATCGGTATGTTACTTGCCCGAGATTTGATCATCGGTATCTCAATACCTAGTTTAATCTCGTTACGGGCAAGTATCTTTACTCGTTCCGTAATACATCATCTCGCAACTAACTCATTAGTTACAATGCTTGTAAGGCTTATAGTGATGTGCATTACCAAGAGGGCCCAAAGATACCTCTCCGACAATCGGAGTGACAAATCCTAATCTCGAAATACGCCAACCCAACAAGTACCTTCGGAGACACCTGTAGAGCACCTTTATAATCACCCAGTTACGTTTGGTAGCACACAAAGTGTTCCTCCGGTAAACAGGAGTTGCATAATCTCATAGTCATAGGAACATGTATAAGTCATGAAGAAAGCAATAGCAACATACTAAACGATCAAGTGCTAAGCTATCGGAATGGGTCGAGTCAATCACATTATTCTCCTAATAATGTGATCCCGTTAATCAAATGACAACTCATGTCCATGGCTAGGAAACTTAACCATCTTCGATTAACGAGCTAGTCAAGTAGATGCATACTAGTGACACTATGTTTGTCTATGTATTCACACATGTATTATGTTTCCGGTTAATACAATTCTAGCATGAATAATAAACATTTATCATGATATGAGGAAATAAATAATAACTTTATTATTTCCTCTAGGGCATATTTCCTTCAAATACATCTTGGTGTTTCCGGGGTGTATCGAGTATGGCGAGTCATGAGCTTCTTGAAGTATCAACTTTCCGATCTCCGCATTATTGGGCACATATACACGGTCCTCAAACCACAAGGTGTCATGCTCATCCTCACGACAACCTTTGGCCTTTCCTTTGCTCATTCTCTCCTTTATCTCGACAATTTCTTTGTCATCCTTCTGAGCTACTCGATTTTTTCCCAATAATGTCGACTGAACCTCCAATGCTGCAACGAAACCTCTGGGGACTGCTACCTCTTGAGCACTGCGTTGGTTTTCCCTTGAAGAGGAAAGGGTGATGCAGTAAAGTAGCGTAAGTATTTCCTCAGTTTTTGAGAACCAAGGTATCAATCCAGTAGGAGATCACGCTCAAGTCCCACGCACCAACACAAACAAATAAGAACCTCGCAACCAACGCGATAAAGGGGTTGTCAATCCCTTCACGGTCACTTACGAGAGTGAGATCTGATAGATATGATAAGATAATATTTTTGGTATTTTTATGATAAAGAGAAATAAAGATGCAAAGTAAAATAAATGGCAATAAAAATAGCTAAGTGTTGGAAGATTAATATGATGGAAAATAGACCCGGGGGCCATAGGTTTCACTAGTGGCTTCTCTCAAGAGCATAAGTATTACGGTGGGTGAACAAATTACTGTCGAGCAATTGATTCTGCATCTACTACTATTACTCCACACATCGACCGCTATGTAGCATGCATCTAGAGTATTAAGTTCATAAGAACAGAGTAATGCTTTAAGTAAGATGACATGATGTAGAGGGATAAACTCATGCAATATGATATAAACCCCATCTTTTTATCCTCGATGGCAACAATACAATACGTGCCTTGCTGCCCCTGCTGTCACCGGGAAAGGACACCGCAAGATTGAACCCAAAGCTAAGCACTTCTCCCATTGCAAGAAAGATCAATCTAGTAGGCCAAACCAAACTGATAATTCGAAGAGACTTGCAAAGATAACCAATCATACATAAAAGTATTCAGAGGAGATTCAAACATTGTTTATAGATAATCTTGATCATAAACCCACAATTCATCGGATCTCGACAAACACACCACAAAAGAAGATTACATCGAATAGATCTCCAAGAGAATCAAGGAGAACTTTCTATTGAGATCCAAAGAGAGAGAAGAAGCCATCTAGCTAATAACTATGGACCCGAAGGTCTGAGGTAAACTACTCACACATCATCGGAGAGGCTATGGTGTTGATGTAGAAGCCCTCCGTGATCAATGCCCCCTCCGGCGGAGCGCCGAAAAAGGCCCCAAGATGGGATCTCACGGGTACAGAAGGTTGCGGCGGTGGAAATAGGGTTTTGGCTCCGTATGTGATGTTTCCAGGGTATATGGGTATATATAGGAGGAAGAAGTACGTCGGTGGAGCAACATGGGCCCCACGAGGGTGGAGGGCGCGCCTGTGGGGGGGTAGGCGCGTCCCCTGCCTCGTGCCTTCCTCGTTGATATCTTTATGTAGACTCCAAGTCCTCTGGATCACATTTGTTCCTAAAATCACGTTCCCAAAGGTTTCATTCCGTTTGGACTCCGTTTGATATTCTTTTCCTTCGAAACACTGAAATAGGCACAAAAACAGCAATTCGGGCTGGGCCTCCGGTTAATAGGTTAGTCCCAAAAATAATATAAAAGTGTATAATAAAGCCCATTAAACATCCAAAATAGAATATAATATAGCATGGAACAATAAAAAATTATAGATACGTTGGAGACGTATCAAGCATCCCCAAGCTTAATTCCTGCTCGTCCTCGAGTAGGTAAATGATAAAAACATAATTTTTGATGTGGAATGCTACTTAGCATAATTTTCAATGTAATTCTCTTATTTGTGGTATGAATATTCAGATCCGAAAGATTCAAGATAAAAGTTTAATATTGACATAAAAAATAATAATACTTCAAGCATACTAACTAAGCAATTATGTCTTCTCAAAATAACATGGCCAAAGAAAGTTATCCCTACAAAATCATATAGTCTGGCTATGCTCTATCTTGATCACACAAAGTATTTAATCATGCACAACCCCGATGACAAGCCAAGAAATTGTTTCATACTTTTGGTGTTCTCAAACTTTTTCAATCTTCACGCAATACATGAGCGTGAGCCATGGACATAGCACTATATGTGGAATAGAATGGTGGTTGTGGAGAAGACAAAAAGGAGAATATAGTCTCACATCAACTAGGCATATCAATGGGCTATGGAGATGCCCATCAATAGATATCAATGTGAGCGAGTAGGGATTGCCATGCAACGGATGCACTAGAGCTATAAGTATATGAAAGCTCAACAAAAGAAACTAAGTGGGTGTGCATCCAACTCGCTTGCTCACGAAGACCTAGGGAATTTTGAGGAAGCCCATCATTGGAATATACAAGCCAAGTTCTATAATGAAAAATTCCCACTAGTATATGAAAGTGATATCATAGGAGACTCTCTATCATGAAGATCATGGTGCTACTTTGAAGCACAAGTGTGGAAAAAGGATAGTAGCATTGTCCCTTCTCTCTTTTTCTCTCATTTTCTTTTGTTTGGGCCTTTTATCTTCTTTTTTTGGCCTCTTTTTTTCGTCCGGAGTCTCATCCCGACTTGTGGGGGAATCATAGTATCCATCATCCTTTCCTCACTTGGGATAATGCTCTAATAATGATGATCACCACACTTTTATTTACTTACAACTCAAGAGTTACAACTCAATACTTAGAACATAATATGACTCTATGTGAATGCCTCCGACGGTGTTCCGTGATATGCAATGAATCAAGAGTGACATGTATGAAAGAATTATGAACAGTGGCTTTGCCACAAATACGATGTCAACTACATGATCATGCAAAGCAATATGACAATGATGAAGCGTGTCATAGTAAACGGAACGGTGGTAAGTTGCATGGAAATATATCTCGGAATGGCTATGGAAATGCCATGATAGGTAGGTATGTTGGCTGTTTTGAGGAAGGTATATGATGGGTGTATGATACGGGCGAAAAGTGCGCGGTATTAGAGAGGCTAGCAATGGTGGAAGGATGAAATGTGCGTATAATCCATGGACTCAACATTAGTCATAAAGAACTCATATACTTATTGCAAAAATCTAAAAGTTATCAGAGCAAAGTATTACGCGCATGCTCCTAGGGGGATAGATTGGTAGGAAAAGACCATCCCTCGTCCCCGACCGCCACTCATAAGGAAGACAATCAATAAATAAATCATGCTCCGACTTCATCACATAACGCTTCACCATACATGCATGCTACGGGAATCACAAACTTTAACACAAGTATTTCTCAAATTCACAACTACTCAACTAGCATGACTCTAATATCACCATCTTCATATCTCAAAACAATTATAAAGCATCAAACTTCTCATAGTATTCAACACACTCATAAGATTTTTTTACTAATCTTGGATGCCTATCATAATTAAAGCAAATTACCATGCTGTTTTGTAGGAATCTCAAAATAATATAAGTGAAGCATGAGAGAACAATAGTTTCTATAGAACAAATCCACCACCGTGCTCTAAAAGATATAAGTGAAGCACTAGAGGAAAAACTATATAGCTCAAAAGATATAAGTGAAGCACATAGAGTATTCTAATAAATTCCAAATCATGTGTGTCTCTCTCAAAAGGTGTGTACAGCAAGGATGATTGTGGTAAACTAAAAAGCAAAGACTCAAATCATACAAGACGCTCCAAGCAAAACAGATATCATGTGGTGAATAAAAATATAGCTCCAAGTAAAGTTACCAATGGACGAAGACAAAAGAGGGGATGCCTTCCGGGGCATCCCCAAGCTTTGGCTTTTTGGTGTCCTTAGATTATCTTTGGGTGCCATGGGAATCCCCAAGCTTAGGCTCTTTCCACTCCTTGTTCCATAATTCATCAAATCTTTAACCAAAACTTGAAAACTTCACAACACAAAACTCAACAGAAAATCTCGTGAGCTCCGTTAGCGAAAGAAAACAAAACACCACTTCAAGGTACTGTATTGAACTCATTCTTTATTTATATTGGTGTTAAACCTACTTTATTCCAACTTCTCTATGGTTTATAAACTCTTTTACTAGCCATAGATTCATCAAAATAAGCAAACAACACACGAAAAACAGAATCTGTCAAAAATAGAACAATCTGTAGTAATCTGTAACTAACACAAACTTATGGAACTCAGAAAAATCTACCAAAATAGGACGACCTAAATTTTTTTTTATTGATCTTCTGCAATTGGAATGAATATTTTATAATGTTCTGGTGTTTTTAAACAATTGTTTTCGTGAACAGAAAGTTTCTGGAATTTTCAGTAAGATCAAATAACTATCATCCAAGAAGATTCTTGTCGGTATACAAAAATAGGGGCACGCTTTTGTACCCCTTTACCTGTGCACGGGCAGTCGGAGCCGCGCCCACGACCACACCAAGCAGAACAGGGGAGGTGAGCCAAGGTAAGACCGAAGCCCAAGACAATCAAAGCAACGCCAAGGCCAAGACCACAAAGAGCAGAGGGACGAAGCAGGTTCCCCCGGCAAGACCCTTGCCGGGCGGCCTCAGCGGCCCCGGCAAGACCCTTGCCGGGACAGCTCGCCCCACACCAACAGAGCGAGCCACCCTTGAGCCCACGGCCCCCAGCACCGTCATCAGAATGGGGCCAGGGATCGGGAAGGCACCTCTGTGGTGGCATGCAGATCTTTGTGAAGACATATTCAAGATCAGATGAGGATCAGAAGATGACGATTCTCGGCAAGATCCCTGCCGAGGAAGGCCACCAGACCCCCGGCAAGGTCCTTGCCGGGGACGACAACGCGCCACGGCAAGACCCTTGCCGGGCCACCCGGCGAGGCCCTCGCCAAGGACGCCAGCGGGGCCACCGCCAGGCTCGCACCAACCAAGCTTCCACCACTGTTCACATGCAGCTGCCAGCCCAACCAGCTGGGTGGGCACTTGCGTGGCAACATGCAGCTCCCAGGCAACTCATCAAGCACCTGCGTGGCGGCATGCAGATCTTCATGAAGGCTCCGCCACTGCGCCACCTTAGCTGCCTGCCTGCCTACATGGCACCATGCACCTCACTGGCCAGGGCGCGTGTCAAGGCGAGGAGGAGCGGAGACGGACGGGACGGACCTCGCCCCCGTCCCCAATAAAGCAAGGGGACACCTAAGCTACGCATTAAATGTGTCTTGTCCTGTAATACGAGCGATAAGCTCGGAGCACTGTACGCCTTTCCACCTCCTGTGTGTCACTGTGGCAGCCCCTTTCAACTATAAAAGGAGGCCCATGGGATACTGGAGAAGGATTCGGCTCTTTCGAACCACGCACTGACCACAGCTAGTTCGAGAGCTCAAGAACTCTCAGCAATACACCCACCAAAGCAGGACTAGGGTTTTACGCATCCTCGCGGCCCGATCCTGGGTAAACGATCCTTGTGTTGTCTACTAGCCCTGCTCTCCTCGCAACCCTACGCGCCGGCAACCGTAGTAGGGATTCGTGTGATCCCATAGGTGTCGTTCCACACCGACATCTTTGGTGCGCCAGGTAGGGGGCGCAATTGTGAGAATCTAGTTTGGTAGTTAGCCAAGCAGTTCTTCGTCGCCATGGCTCCTAAGAAGAAGACGGCCATGGCGATCGGCTCGTTGGGAGCCGAACGGCCCGTGCCGGTGCGGACAAGCAGCGGACCGGCCGCAGACAGGACCCGGGCCGCATCCCGCGAGCACCAGCATCACCCAGGCAGTCGGAGCCTGTTGAGCGGCGTCGTTCACGTGCCAGACGACCAGCTACACGTCGCCGGATCCAAAGATGGGGCTGGCCCCCTCGCAGGCGCGGGGCCCTCCAGGAGTGTTGCTGTGCCACCCCTGGGCGGCGCAGCGACCTCCAGGACACCCACACCGGCGACCACCGCGCACTCTTCCCATGGTGTGCGCGCCGAGTAGCGACACCACGTCGGTGACCCTGGGCACCGCCATGGGAAGAGCCATGTGCGTCATCCGCAAGAGGAAGGGGTTCAGCACGCTCGCCGAAGCGCTGGAAAAAATGGCACGCAGCCGATGGGTCGTAATGGAGCTCCTTCTAACGTAGTTAGAAGTCGAAGCGCGCTGCAATCCATGCAGTTGTCACTGCCGCCCACGCCAGCGGAAGCTTTGGCACGCGCAGCTGCTCCTCGACTTCCCTCCTGCTGCAAAGAATCTCGATCGCCGTTGCAAACAAAGACGATCCACAACTGGCGGGGCCCTCGGATCGGCGCTCCACCGAGCCACCACATGCTGGCGCTGGGAGGACCAGGGGAGCTGCGGCCATGGTGCACTCTCCTCCTCCTCGCCAGCTGATGAAGCTATGTACCTAGGGTAGGGTCACAGACCTGTCCAGGATACCCTCCCCAAGGACATCTCTAAAAGAACCAGAAACTTTTGAAGAAGAATCATCATCCACTCAACCATGAAGCAATGTTCCACTTGACAGTCTTGAAGACACTCGACCGCGTAGACAATCACTTGACTACCAGGAGGTCTAAAGCCACTCTGCTCTGCAATGGTCGGGAATTAAGTCATAGCTTTAATGGTCATTATGTATCTTTATTACTGGCTTTACCAGTAACGCTCCTCTCTTAATGTATATTGAACCCTGTGTAACAGAGGGGAGCTGGGGTCCTGGCTGTAACGCCCTCGATGCGGCTATAGCTCCCACATGTCGAGGCACGACTTAGAGACATAACCGCATTGAAAGCAATGTCGCAAGTTAGGCAATCATTACAACATCCCATGCAATATATAATAAAAGGGAGAGGTACATAGTTGGCTTACACTCGCCACGTCACATCAGAGTACATAAATAACATCCATCATACAAACACTCATGGCCCGACTACGGCGCCAAAATAGAAGAAAACCCAACATGCGACAAGGCCCCGAATCAAACCCCAACTGGGCACCACTACTGATCATCAGGAAAAGACACGTAGTAACGCTGAGAGTCCTCGTCGAACTCCCACTTGAGCTCGTACTCGTCACCTGGAACGGAATCACCTGGACCTGCATCTGGAGTTATAGTATCTGTGAGCCACAGGGACTCAGCAATCTCGCACCCTCGCGATCAAGACTATTCAAGCTTATAGGAAGAACAAGGCAATTATATGTGGAGCTGCAGCAAGCGACTAGCATATACGGTGGCTAACTTATACGCAAAAGAGAGCGAGGAGAGGAGGCAAAGCGCGAGCGAGAAGCTAGAAGGCAACCTGCGCAAACATTACTCCAACACCGTGTCCACTTCCCGGACTCCGCCGAGAAGAGGCCATCACGGTAACACACTCAGTTGATTCATTTTAATTAATTAAGGTTCAAGTTATCTACAACCGGACATTAACAAATTCCCATCTGCCCATAACCGCGGGCACGGCTTTCGAAAGTTCAATCCCTGCAGGGGAGTCCCAACTTAGCCCATGACAAGCTCTCACGGTCAACGAAGGAATAGACCTCCTCCCAAGACGTTCCGATCAGACTCGGTATCTCGGTAATTCAAGACAACTCCGACAATGGTAAAACAAGTCCAACAACACCACCCGCTGTGCCGACAAATCCCGATAGGAGCTGCACATATCTCATTCTCAGGGCACACCGGATAAGCTAAGCGTACGGGAGCCAACGTAACCCAAGTTGCCGAGGGACGGCCCCGCACGGTGCTCTAGGTTGGACCAACACTCAGAGGAGCACTGGCCCGGGGGGGGGGGTAAAATAAGATGACCCTTGAGTCCGCGAAACCCAAGGGAAAGGCTAGGTGGCAAATGGTAAAACCAAGGTTGGGCATTGCTGGAGGAGCTTTATTCAAGGCGGACAGTCAAGGGGTTCCCATTATAACCCAACCGCGTAATGAACGCAAAATCCGGGAACATAACACCGATATGACGGAAACTAGGGCGGCAAGAGTGGAACAAAACACTAGGCGAGAGGCCGAGCCTTCCACCCTTTACCAAGTATATAGATGCATTAAGGTAACATAGAAATATAATGATATCCCAACAAGTAAATAAATGTTCCAACAAGGAACGGCTCCAATCTTCACCTGCAACTAGCAACGCTATAAGAAGGGCTGAGCAAAGCGGTAACATAGCCAATCAACGGTTTGCTAGGACAATGGTGGGTTAGAGGTTGACATGGCAATTTGGGAGGCTGAAAAGCAAAAGGTAGGCATCGTAGCATTGGCATAGCAAAGAGCGAGCAAACTAGCATAGCAAAGATAGTAGTGATTTCGAGGGTAGGATCATCTTGCCTGCACAGTTGTCAGAGTTGACTGGATCCTCAAAAGCAAACTCAACGGGCTCCTCGTTAGCGAACTCCTCTCCCGGATCTACCCAAACAAGACAAACAAGCAACAAGGATACAATCAACCACGTGCAAGACCAAGCAATATGATGAAATGAAGATATGCTATGCGGGATGCGATGCGGGATGCAAAATGCAAGATATGACAGGAAATGCATGAACCTGGCCTCAACTTGGAATTCCAAGGGTGCCACTGGAAAGATGAGATGAAATCGCTTGAAAACGATATAAAGATCATCGGAATCGGAGTTACGGTTTGGAAATGGCAAGCGTTTTAAGAATGACACCGGTCTGCGATTTACAGCAAGTAGGCATCTAAACGCAATGAAATGAACATGCTACAGCCACCAAACATGACAACAAAATACATGGCAGGGATGAACACAAGATGCTTAACAAAAGACTAGCACTGAGCCACGTCCAATTCATCCATTATGAGGTTCAAACAAGCATGGCAAAAACGCAAAAGCAAAACAGATTCCAGAATTAGTGAAATTAACAGTTGTCTGAAATTTCAGATCACGAAGCCCTCTTCGGAGCAGAAAAAAATACATGATACATGACCTTATTAAGACAAGTAAGAACATGGCATAGAGCTACTCAACAAGCTTAACAAAAGACCCAAAGTGACCTGGGGCCAAAAGGGTTCACAAAATATACTAACAAGCCCACAAACATAGCTAAAACACAATCAGTTTTCAGACTTAGTGAAAACTGAGACATGCTGAAATATAACTCACGAAGGCATGTAAACGAGCTCGATGCACTCACCACGGTGCAAGTCATGGCAAGACAAGCATATATCCATTATGAAGGCACAAAATACAAGCTATACATGGCAAGAACAATGGCATAGCATGCACGGATCAACTACAATAGCATTGGCAAAATCGCAAACGAGTTGACGATCTGCCCAGATTCACCACGAAGCAAAAGTAGAGCTCGATTGTCTCAAGCTAAGGTGCTCCATAATTGCAAACAAAGACATGGATGGATAGAGCATAACATGATTAACAAAACTCCTTTACTGATCATCCTCAAAAGAGGCACGGATCACTAGGAAACAAGCTGAACATTGGCATCATGAACTAAATAATCCCAGACTTAGTGAAAACAACAGTCTCTGAAAACAGATTTCCCGGGTGCCTCACTTTGCAAGCTTGCACAAGTTACCACACACATCCTAAAAATGCATGGGTTGCACCTATGTAAAGAAGAAAAAATCCTTAACAAAACATATGAAGGACTCACAGGCATAGCATGCACACAATAATCATGGCAAAAATGACAAAAGTCTAAGATGAACTAGCAGATCTGACAATTTACTCACAAAGCCTCCTTCTAACAGCATTTTGGGCATCAAGATGAGCTCAAATAAAAATGATGCAATGGAATGAAATGATGTACTCGTCGAGACGAACATTTTAATATACTATATGCCCAAATCGGAGCTACGGATGCGGAGATACAGCAGGTCAAAGTTTTCTCGAAAAATTAGAGGGAGAGGGAAAAAGTCAACCCTCGAAAAGATCTAGGATTTCTCCGCGGGGTACTGTAGCACTTCGCAAAAACCGAGGATGGCCGGGGTTGAAGGAGGCGCCGGGGACGGATCCGGGGTCGGCCGGCGACGGCGAAGGGCGGCGGGGTCGCCGGATGGGTCGGCGAGGCGGCGGGGTGGCCCGCGGCGGGGGCTGGGCGAGGCGGCGCCGGCAGCCCGCGAGGCGGCGACGGGAGGCGAAGGTCGGGGCGGTCCGGCGAGTTCGCGGCCGGCCGGCGTCGATGGCGGGTGGCGGTGCGGGCTCCTCGGGCGACCGGACAAGAGGAGGACAGCGGCGGCGGGAGCGGGCCTCGGGGGCCGGCGATGGGCCTGCCCGGGCCGGCGGCGCGGAGGTGGTGAGGCGCCACGTGGCGGCTTGCGGTTGGACGGGCTGCGGCGGCGGACGCGTCCGGCCGGGGGCGGACGTGTCCGTCGGTGGCGGGGATCCTCTTTTTTTTAGACTAGGGTTTCAGGGAGAGAGAGATCCGAAAATGGAGTGGGCTATTTATAGGCATAAGTGGAGCTAGGAGAGTCCAAATGAGGTGCGGTTTTCGGCCACGCGATCGTGATCGAACGATCTAGGACATGGAGCAGAGTTTGGTGGGTTTTGGGCCAAATTGGAGGGGTGTTGGGCTGCAACACACACGAGGCCTTTTCGGTCCCTCGGTTAACCGTTGGAGTATCAAACGAGGTCCAAATGATACGAAACTTGACAGGCGGTCTACCGATAGTAAACCAAGGCCGCATGACAAGTCTCGGTCCAATCTGGAAATGTTTAATCCCCACACACGAAAGAAAGCTAGAAATGACCACCGGAGGAGAACGAAGCGCCGGAATGCAAAACGGACAACGGGGAAAATGCTCGAATGCATGAGATGAACACGTATGCAAATGCAATGCACATGATGACATGATATGAGATGCATGACAAAGACAACAACACACGGAGACAAAGACCCGAACCCGAGAAATAAATATAACTTAACGCCGGAAACGGCAAGAGTTGGAGTACAAATAGGGAAAGTTACATCCGGGGTGTTACACTGGCGCACTCTATATAAGCCACCCCCTCCTCTGGGACAAGGGTTCGCACCCCCTGTAACTCACACGCTCATAATCCAGTCGACCGCCTCCGGGCTCCGAGATGTAGGGCTATTACTTCCTCCGAGAAGGGCCTGAACTCGTAAACCTTGCGTGTACAACTCTTCCATAGCTAGGATCTTGCCTCTCTATATTTCTACCCCCCATTCTACTGTGAGACTTAGAACCATGACAATTGGCGCCTACCTTGGGGCAGGTGTCTTAGCGACTTGTTGGAGAAGTTGCAATTTTTCCGATCCCCTTCATCATGGTTTCAGGCGGAGGTTTGGCTGAGGGCCGCGAGATCCATCTCGGCGCGCTCGTGTTCGTCGCCGACGACTCCGCTTGGCTTCGGGAGGCTCCACTCGACGTCAACGCACTCCCCGTCCACGGGGCGACGCACTTTCGTGCGTGCGTCCGTGGTGTCCTCCTGCGGCAGCCGTCGACCCAGTATCGGTCGGCTCCTGTGGCATCCTCCCTCCCTGTCGCCCACCGGCGCAAGCATTCCGGTCAATCAAGGCTTCAGCGGTGGGTGAGGCATGCGGTGGCTCGCCGGTCGGCCACCCCCAAGTCGCGGCAATCGAGCCCGACGAATCTCTCTACGGCCTGTTCGACTGGCTCCAAAGAGACTGCATCCGAGTGCGATAGCAGTGATCCCGCGGCGGAGGTCCTGATGGTCGATGGACCTCGCAGTCCTCCCGGCTTCCCCCGCGCCGACGGTGGCGACGGCGGAGGCGATCTGTCGCATGCCCATGAGGAGTAGCTCCCCGAGCCCCTCTCTTCACAGCAGAGGGAAGAACTTCGCCGCCGGAACATGGATGCACTTCACACTCCTATTGTTGGAGTAACCCTCGAGGACCGGACCTTGGAGGACGCGCGCCTGACCAACTTGGCTGAGCACACTCGACTGGAGAATCTCCAGCGCATACTCGACGAGCGTGCGCGTCAATGGGTTCCAGAATCCAGTCGACGTCAACTCTTTCCACCTCCGACTCAGGTATATCGAACTCCGATCCAGAATCTTACAACTGTAGCTCAAATAGCAGTGTCAATTCAGCCCTCCCAATCAGAAGCTGGTAGAGGTCTAATGCAGATCAGAGCTTTACTTCGGGCAGCAGGAGAACAGAATACAGCTGTGTCACAGTCGCGGAATAGGATCCATAGCAGGTCCGTTATTGCAGATACAGTCCAGTCGGCTCACAGCCAAAGATCGCCCCCAAGGCGTGAGGGACGTGGAGACCGGCACGATTAGTACATAAATCGCGAGCAGTATGATCACCGACTCGATCATGACGATCGTCGTTGAGTGCCCACACCTCCCACAAGGAGTGGGTCGTACATACCTCGGCAGCATGATCACAGACGCCCTAACAGTGTTGGGCGAAGGATTCCAGTCGACCCTAGGGAGCCAGGCTTTGGTGCGAGATCTATTCTCGTTCAGGGTTTGGTCGACAGAAACAGAGCTCACCGGGAAGGTCATGATAGAGATTTACCAACCAGCAGCAGAGTGCATGTCTCAGGTCCAGAATGCTTCAGCAGAGCCATCAGGGCCGCGGTGATTCCTCCCAACTTCAGGTTGGCGACTGGAGTCAGTAAGTTCACTGGTGAGTCCAAGCCTGACACTTGGCTTGAGGACTACCGAGTGGCTATTCAGATTGGCCGCGTCAATGATGAAGTGGCCATGAAACACCTTCCTCTGATATTGGAAGGATCGGCTAGAGCATCGCTGAATCAATTAGCACCCAGCAGCATTTACAGTTGGGAAGATCTTGCCCGAGTGTTTGTCAGAACTTTTGAATTGACATGCAAGCGACCAGCAGGGTTAACAGAGCTGCAGTCTTGTGTACAGAAGACCAATGAAACTTTGAGGGATTATATCCAGAGATGGATCACGTTGCATCATACGGTGGAGAATGTGTCTGATCACCAAGCAGTTTGTGCCTTCAAAGAAGGCGTTAAGTATCGGGAGTTGAATCTGAAGTTCGGTCGGACCGGAGACATGTCTCTGAGCCAAATGATGGAGATTGCCACCAAGTATGCTAATGGTGAAGAGGAGGATCGGCTCCGGAGTGGCAAGCACAAAACAGTCGCCCATGAAACTGGAGGAGGAAACTCCAGTCAGAAGCAGAAGCGCAAAGCCAAGCCAGCTGCTCCTGGAGAAACCTTAGCCATGACTCAGGGAAAGTCCAAAGGGAAGCCCAAAGGGCCATGGAACCCTAAGAAAATAAAAGATCAAGATGGAAATGATGTGCTGGATTTGCCATGCCAAATCCACACAAAGAAAGATGAAGACGGTAAAATCATTTACCCGAAGCATACCACTCGACAGTGTCGGCTCCTAATCCAGCAGTTCTGAGAGAAACAACCCAAAGACAAGGAAAAAGAGTCAGACAAAGTTGAGGATAAGGAGGAAAGTGACGATGGTTACCCTCATGTCAATTCCACTCTGATGATTTTCATTGATGTCTAGAGCAAAAGTCGACTGAAAGTCATCAACAGAGAGGTGAACATGGTCGCTCCGGCGACACCCAGTTATTTGAAATGGTCTCAGACTGCTATCACATTCGACCAGTCCGATCACCCGGCGCACATAGCTACCCCTGGGAGGCAAGCTTTTGTGGTCGATCCAGTTGTCGAAGGCACTCGACTGACTAAAGTTCTGATGCATGGTGGCAGTGGCCTGAATATTTTGTATGCAGAGACGCTGAAAGGGATGGGCATTCCGATGTCCAGACTCAGTGAAAGCAATATGAGTTTCCATGTAGTCATTCCAGGCAAGAAGGCTGAATCACTCGGTCAGATTGCTCTTGACGTAGTTTTTGGTGATTCTAAGAATTACCGCAAAGAGAAGTTGACATTTGAAGTTGTGGATTTCCAGAGTACTTATCACGCTATTCTGGGCAGGCCAGCTTATGCACATTTTATGGCTCGACCATGCTATGTGTACCTCAAACTAAAGATGCCTGGTCCTAAGGGTGTGATCACTATCACTGGCAATAGAAAGAAGGCAGAAGAGTGCTTCCAGAAGGGCTCAAAGATCGCCGATGCGCAGATGGCAGTAGTGGAATTGCAGGAATATCAGAAAAATGCAGATTCGAGTGATTTGCTGCGAGCTAAGAAGCCTGCAACGGATTCAGCATTTCAGTCATCCGGTGAAACGAAATCGATTCGTATCCACCCGACTGATCCCAATGCTTCTCCGACCCACATTTCAACAACACTCGACTCCAAATAGGAAGAAGCGCTCACCCAGTTCCTCCGTGAGAACTGGGACATCTTTGCGTGGAAACCCTCTGACATGCCAGGTGTTCCCAGGGGACTGGCTGAGCACCGTTTGCGAGTCGACCCAAAAGTGAAACCGGTCAAAGAGCATCTTCGACGGTCCGCCGTACAGAAGAGAAAGGCAATCGATGAAGAAGTAGCTCGGCTTCTGGCAGCTGAGTTTATTCGAGAGATTTACCACTCCGAGTGGTTAGCTAATGTTGTCATGGTCCCTAAGAAGGACGACTCACTTTGCATGTGCATCGACTTCAAGCATATCAATCGGGCCTGCCCGAAGGATCACTTTCCTCTCCCTCGCATCGATCAAATAGTCGACTCGACTGCGGGGTGCGAGCGTTTGTCCTTTTTGGACGCTTATTCCGGGTATCATCAGACCCGTCTGTATGGACCCAATGAGATTAAAACAGCTTTCATCACCCCATTCAGGTGCTTCTGTTATGTCACTATGCCATTCGGCCTGAAGAACGCTGGAGCCACATTCATGCGGATGATTCAGAAGTGTTTACTCACTCAAATTAGTCAGAATGTGGAAGCGTGCATGGATGACATTGTGGTCAAGTCACGTAAAGGTTCCAACCTACTGGCTGACCTTGCTGAAACCTTTGCCAACCTCAGGAGGTATGATATCAAGCTTAATCCATCGAAGTGCACTTTCGGAGTTCCAGGAGGAAAATTACTCAGTTTTCTCGTTTCCGAATGAGGAATCAACGCTAACCCCGAGAAAGTCGGTGCCATACTCCGAATGAAACGCCCTATGCGTGTGCATGATGTCCAGAAGCTTACTGGTTGTTTGGCCGCCCTAAGTCGATTCATTTCTCGACTCGGTGAGAAGGCACTGCCTCTCTACCGACTGATGAAGAAGTCAGATAAGTTCGAGTGGACTCCTGAAGCTGATGCAACATTTGAAGAGCTAAAAGCCCTGCTTTCCACCCAGCCGGTGCTTGCTGCCCCAATCAACAAAGAGCTTTTACTGCTTTATATTGCAGCCACTGGACAAGTCGTCAGTACAGTACTTACGGTCGAACGAGAAGAAGAGGGAAAAGCCTATAAAGTTCAACGCCCGGTTTATTATGTTTCTGAAGTTCTGACTCCATCAAAGCAGAGATATCCACACTATCAGAAGCTTGTTTATGGGATTTACATGACCACGAAGAAGGTTGCACACTATTTCTCTGATCACTCTATTACAGTCTTCAACGACGCTCCATTGTCGGAGATTCTGCACAACAGAGAAGCAATTGGTCGAGTGGCAAAATGGGCGATTGAACTCCTTCCCTTAGATATCAAGTTTGAGGCAAAGAAAGCTATTAAGTCCCAAGCAATAGCAGATTTCCTCGCCGAGTGGATCAAACAACAACTGCTGACTCAAGTTCACTCGGAGCACTGGACCATGTTCTTTGATGGTTCCAAGATGCTGAATGGTTCTGGTGCTGGGGTGGTACTGGTATCCCCCGAGGAGACAAGCTCAGATACGTCCTCCAGATTCACTTTGATTCCTCCAATAACGAAGCAGAATATGAAGCACTCTTATATGGGTTACGTATGGCCATTTCACTCGACGTCCGTCGCCTCATGGTTTACGGCGACTCAGAATTGGTGGTCAATCAAGTGATGAAGGAGTGGGACATTAGAAGCCCAGCCATGACTGGTTACTACAATGCGGTGAGGAAGTTGGAAAAGAAGTTCGAGGGGTTAGAGCTCCATCATATACCCCGACTGAAAAATCAAGCAGCCGATGATTTGGCAAAGATAGGTTCCAAGAGAGAAGCCATTCCCAGCAATGTATTTTTGGAACACATTCACACACCGTCAGTTCAGGAAGATCCTTTCACTGAAGAACCCCTGCAACCTAAGAGTGCCACAGATCCGACTGAAGTCGAGGTCCCAGCCGTGGTCGACCTAATCATGGAGGTTCTGGTCATCACTCCCGACTGGACAGTGCCATACATTGCGTACATCCTTAGGAAAGAACTCCCAGAGGATGAAGAAGAGGCCCGACAGATCGTCCGTCGATCCAAAGCCTTTACTATGATAAGAGGACAGCTGTTCAGGGAAAGCGTGACTGGAGTCAGTCAGAAATGCATAACGCCAGAAGAAGGTCGAATGATCCTCAACGACATCCACTCGGGGACCTGGTGGTCACCATGCGTCCTCTCGGGCCATTGTGGCTAAAGCATACCGAGCCGGATTTTATTGGCCGCGAGCAAATGAAATGGCGAAAGATATAGTCAACAGATGTGAGGGTTGCCAGTTTTACTCTGATATGTCTCACAAGCCAGCGTCAGCCTGAAGACCATTCCCCTCGTCTGTCCCTTTGCTGTTTGGGGATTGGATATGGTTGGACCACTGAGAACTGGTAGGAGCGGCTTCACTCATGTGCTTGTAGCAGTCGACAAGTTTACCAAATGGATTGAAGCTAAACCTATCAAGAATCTTGAAGCCAACACCGCTGTTAGTTTCATCAGAGAATTGACATTCAGATATGGAGTTCCGCACAACATCACCACTGACAACGGGTCGAACTTCGATTCTGATGAGTTTAGAGCTTTCTGCGCTTCTCAAGGCACACGAGTCGACTATGCTTCAGTCGGTCACCCGCAGTCGAATGGACAAGCAGAAAGAGCAAACGGCCTAATTCTCAAAGGACTGAAACCCCGACTGATGCGTGATCTCAAACACGCAGCAGGTGCCTGGGTCAATGAACTTCCATCAGTTCTTTGGGGATTGAGGACAACTCCCAATTGGTCGACTGGATGAACTCCTTTCTTTTTGGTCTATGGAGTTGAAGCTATTCTGCCAAGTGACCTGCTCCACAACGCACCCGAGTCGAGCTCTTCTTCGAAGAGGAAGCAGAACAGGCCCGGCAGGATTCAGTCGATCTCTTAGAAGAGGAAAGAGAGATTGGCTTGATCCGGTCGACCATTTATCAGCAAGACTTGCGTCGATTCCACGCCAGAAATGTGAGGGGTCGAGCCTTTCAAGAGGGAGACTTGGTTCTTCGAGTGGATCAACAGAAGCCACACAAACTCGCCCCTGCTTGGGAAGGCCCCTTCATTATCACTAGAGTTATCCACAATGGAGCGTACCATCTTTACAATGTCGAGCATCAGAAAGACGAGCCACGAGCTTGGAACGCGGATCTGCTCCGCCCCTTTTATACTTAAGTACTCACTCAGATGAGATGTAATAAGAAATACCTTTGTAGTTTATTTATCAAAGACAAGAGTTTTATAATCTTCCTAAATGATTGTTGTTGCTTTTGTCTAAGTTTGAAATCCCCCAGTGGGTGACTTAGCTGCGAATCCATTCCGCCTAAGTTCGAAAATCCTACCGAGTGGCGAGCAAGCCTCTCACTCGGTGACTTAGCTGCGAATCCGTTTCGCCTAAGTTCGAAAAATCCTACCAAGTGGTGAGCAAGCCTCTCACTCGGGGGCTTAGCTACAGTCCAGTACTCGCCAAAGTTTGAAAAAATCCTACCGAGTGGTGAGCAAGCCTCTCACTCGGGGGCTTAGCTGCAGTCCAGTACTAGCCTAAGTTTGAAAAAATCCTACCGAGTGGTGAGCAAGCCTCTCACTCAGGGGTTTAGCTGCAGTCCAGTACTCGCCTAAGTTTGAAAAATCCTACCGAGTGGAGAGCAACCCTTCCACTCGGGGGCTTAGCTATAGTCCAGTACTCGCCTAAGTTTAAAAAAAT